>NC_051278.1:12272518-12572518 GCF_015220745.1 Sebastes umbrosus | reverse complement strand
GTTGGCACTGGCATCGACCGGCCTCTCGAATCGACCTCGGCGTCACTTTTTGAGCGTGGGACTGCTCTCACTGAAAACAGGCACATTAATATCAACAGACATCAACAGCATGACAATCGACTGCCTTAATGCATCAACTGAAATGTTGTGTAAATCATGTATGCTGCACTCTTATCTTGGACTCAATCTCAATAAATACTAATACAGTTTTGTACTTTAATGAAAGTAAATTACAAAACTCACCATCTTCCAAGTAACCAAAGGGAGTGGGACAGTCGTCTGAAAGAGGGGCAGACAACAACCAGAAATTATTTATTACAACCTGTTACTTGAAAAGTCATGACTATAGCACAAAACTAAATAATTCATAAGGCATTAAAAAGACTCTTTTCCTGTGTTTTCCCCCACCCCCCGCCTCACACCTCCCATTAGGCCGAACATTATAGGTTCACCAAACACAATCAAAGTGTGTCAAATCAAAGCACTTTACAGGAAGCATTACTGAGCTAAAATGGGATCCAAGCATCGATGAGCATCAAGGCTCTGAATAAGTAATGCACTGTAAAGCAAAAAGGTTCAGAATTACCTCTGTCTGTGTAAGTGATATATTTTACATGAGATAACATTCACAGAATAATATCAGTCACAACCATACATGGACGAAATCATGTCAAGCTGAGACTGAGAAACCTACATTATGTACATGGTGCAACTAAAGAGGAAAATTCAGGCAGCTTCTTCTCTGCATACAGATCTTATCTCGTTCTCTAGAGTTGACAGAACTAAAACCAGGAACCGAAACTTAACCTGAAGCATCTACAAAACATTGATTGGTGAAGCCTGTTAGGAGCGATACACAGGCTGAAGGTTGTGCAGTCCACAGCTTCAGTGCAGGACTGCAGCAGCATCTAGTGGCCACAACAGTACACTACAACTGTATGATGATGATGGTGACGTCTATGAATAATGAAATAATTTGAAACTGTCTGATGCTTTTAATATTAGATGTTAACAGCAAAAAGAGAAAAGCAATGAGTAATTGATACACTTTGTTAATTGAAAGTAAAATGACACCACAAGGCTTCGTGCATCAACCAGCTAACCATGTTTAAATTAAGATTTTAAAGGCACAATCCATTTAGTTTTTTGTGACAACATTAGTATAGTACAGTATATGCACAAACTTTACTTTCAAAAGCATAGCAAAACATTAAAGGGTCACTCCAGCAATTTAGAATAGCACATCCATAAAATTGGGGGACTTGCAAGAGACAGATTTAAAAACAAGGATCAAAATTGATGATGTCCCTAGTAACGACTCCAAAAACACTGGCTACTACATTTCCCTCACTCTTTTTAAATGTCATAGACCAGAACGTCATCACGGCATCGCCAAGGCCGCGCCCCCTTTTGGGGGAAAGAAACGTGCTGTCATATATGGAGAGAAACAGGAAAATGACGAAAAGCTGTTGTGTAGCGGGTTAACCGAGGCTTTCACGCTGAGATTTGAGGAACACGAGATATGAGAATATTCACTGTCGGTGTAGCAAAACGTTAAATTATGTTGTGACAGTTACTACAGATGGATAAGTTAGCTTAACTAGCTTGAATGGGAGGCTGCTGCAGTATAGACATACAGCATAGCAGCATCAGACTGTCATTTCTGAATAAATCTCAGCCTAAAGATCAAACAGTGGCTATTCACAGGTTGATTATTTACAGACAACGCTCAAATATGTAGCGTTATAGATGTCCGGATAAGCAATGTTCGGCCACTGTGTTGGGTCATTCCTCGACTTGGACGGGGGAAGACTGAAGGGGCATGACAGCTATTTATTTAGGTATCGCAGAATGCTCAGGTTTAGGCGAGGTCGCAAAATAATTATTAGTTGTGTCTCTAAAACAAATGGTTGTTTAACGAGAAACAAATGCATACAAACTTGTCAAAACTATCACCTCAGACACGTCAAATTGCATTGACATCTAGAGGATCTTCTGTTTCTATCCCCCAAAAGAAAGCGTGGCCTTGGCGATGCCGGTCTGGTCTCTCCCCCCAGTTTGTAATGTAGAGTTTCTTTAGAAATCTTAGGTCTCTGAGACCCAAATAACATCATTAGGGTTACTACTACTGTACAAGTAAACTGACCTGCATGTGTAAAATTGGTGGACTGCCCCTTTAATACGTGTGACACTTTTTGTGTCTGTCAAACGTAGAATCTACAGCCTAACTCAAATTAGTTAAAGAGTGTATGTATAATCTGTATGTGCTGAGTAGTGGAGCTAGCCTTTTGTTTAAATCACAGACTGAGATTTTGTACCACTCAGACCATATGTGACATTTTGACTGTCATAGTAGGGAAAGTACACGTGTAACTAATAACATTAAGGATGGCTCCGTTCTATTAAAGTGTCCCAGTGAGCTAGCATGCACAATACCAAGAACCTGAAACTGAAGCAGCTAAAAGCATCATTCATTTTATCATGTACATGTGCTTTTCCTACTGTGACATGTCAAAATATCGTCTATAAAAAAAGGCCTATTAAATCTAAAACTGATCTTGAAAATGTCCCAACTGAGTTAGATCAGGAAATCTGCACGAAACCCGCAGTGTGTTTAAAACTTATGGAAATAGTGGCTCTATGGTATGGAACAGACGTCGGGAAAGATTAGGTCAGAGCCTTTCAAATACTTTGGGCATCTTCAAGGTATGTGGTTTTGTACTTGCCACACGATTAAACACAGCCAAAGTATTTGAAAGGGCCCAGGGTGGCTGCAGATCAGTAAAGCCAACGAGAGAGGAGTCACCGCCATCGGATACCTTTTGATTTCATCTGAATGTCATAGTTCTCGGGGAAAATGTAGGTGGGGCGGTAAGGGTTTTCCTCAATAGCCTCTGAGCACAGTGATGGAGAGACAGAGCACAGCGTGACATAACATACAAACACATACAGAAACACACACAGGACTTGGACACCAACAGAGGAACATGATTGGCAAAACTGTTCAGACATACAACTAAAAGCAGAAATGATGATTTTTCTCTCTTACCAGGTATTCTGTGTATCTGTTTGAACATTGTCTTGTACCAGTCTTTGGACTTTTCAGTGTTCTGAAATTAAGATGAGGAGATTTTAATTAATAGGTGAGGATGACAGACAGATATATCAACATTGTGCTTTTCCAGCAGGAGCAGAGCAGCCCTGGTGATGTTCAAATGTCATTAGTGGTGGCTGCATTTCATTAATGTGTAGCTTTGGTATTTTTCAACCTGAAAAACAAGCACGTTTAGTGGATGAAAATGCCGATAGCACCATATCACAGCCTGTGAGCAGCTGCCGTCTACAGCGCTCTCCCTCAAGGATGGACCAATGTCAGCAATTGTTGTCCCTATCAGTCAGTTAGACTATAAAATATGGGAAAATAGAATCCAGGTTGAAAAATACCGTAGTTACACTTTAAGATGTGTATGCTGGCACCCACATGGAGCAGAGCCATTGTTACTGTTATCAGTTACACCTGTGATTCACCTGCTGTGACAAGTCAGAAATATCATCTCTGAGAAAGGTTTATTGCTAATAAAAATTCCAGATCAGCTTAAATCAACAAATAACTATGTTATAATAAAGTATAGTAATGTGCTTTATATGGATAGCCTTCTAACTCTTTTATTGTAGCATCAAAGACCCATGTATGACATGAACAAAAGACCCATTAAATGTCTGCAGGGAGTAGATTTGTCTTCATTTGACAATAGGTTTTGTTGCTCACCCGTACAGGCACAATGGGCTTGTTGAGAGGACCGAGGACGGGGGAGTGCAGAGATAGCCGCAGCCTCTTCCAGTCCATATCAGGAACTGGACTGACCGAGTCTCTCCCAGGATCTGGGCTTTTGTCCCTTTCTGGGGTCGGGTCTGTAACAAGAAACATCAAAAAACCCTGTAAGCCAGACACAACTCAAAGTTCACAGCACATTTCTAGTGAAATGACACATAACACTAAAATGAATTCAAGTATTTCATTGAATTACATGACAAGATATAAAGCACGATATGAAAAAACGATGAGCATGAAAAACAAAATAAGTGTTGGTGTGTGTGAGACCTGGGTCAAATACTATTTTTAATTCATTATAATTATAATATTTAGTATGTGTATCAACCTACATGGAAAATCTATCGGTATCATATGTCATACGCTTCATGCTGTGCACAAAATATACAGTATTCGGTGCTACTGAACTGAATTTGCATTTTATACCTTTAATTCCATCCCGGCCGCAGGAAAAGGTGTTTTGTTAGTTAGTGGCATTTTTGATTTTAGTGATGTTTGTGACGTGTTTTCTGTACTGATGCGACTTTGTTTCCGTACCTATTTTACTTAGTTTACGTACCTATTTTAAGGCCAACCATGACGTTTTTCCTAAACATAAGTGAGTGGTTTTGTTGCCCCCTGCTGGTAGGCTCCTGCACCTTCATACACACGTGTGATATTCACGCCTCAGCAAAGGCAAAATGTGACACTGACACACTATCCTCTAGTTGATGGCCTATTACACGCTTTGGTGTGATATCAGGTTGATAATTCAACAACTGTTCCATTTTACATCACAGAATGCATTTTGTACCACCAAATAAAAAAGAGTGAAATGATTATAATATAACTTCAATATCAACATTTGGGAAAAATGTAAGTAGCAGCACTTTCCATGGCATGAAATTCTTACTAAGCTAATGCTTACTAAGGGTCATCAAAGTGCATTTCCCCCAAGATGTTACAACATGGAATATTGAAATGATACTTTCTGTTCTTGTTTCCTCATTTCATGGCAGTAAAGACAAACTGCTGAGCCAGAGGTAAACTTTGTAGCACATATGCAGCATGTGACACTTGGCCCCCAAGAATGACATTTGTCAGGTGTCAAGTAAGTGGAAGAAAGTGTAAAATCCTGTTGCCTATGTGAAATTTAATCTTGTTTGACGCAGGACTATAATCAGCAATATGTAGGAAAAAATATACAGAAAAGAACTCATAGCCATGATGTTTCTGTATAGTCTGGTACATTCTTGTTCAACAAATAAACATTTCCAATATTTTCAACAGATTGACGCATAAAACATGACTCATTCACTCCAGGAGGTTCGTGGCAAACACATTTAGCCGGCGGTGTCGAAGCAGTGGGAGGGTGACAGATGCTTCAGTGGAGGCACAAAAAAATCTTGCTCTGTAATAAAACTGTGATTGCTTCTGGCTAAGGCTAAGAAATTAAAAATGCATCACAAACATCCGTTAGACATCACCAAGACCCCAGTGCATACCTTCAAAATGAGAAAGATGCTTTTGCTTCTCTGTTGTGAGAGACAAGAGACAAGGACAGCACGGTGAAATGTGACTATAAGCAGTGAAGCAAAAGTGAGAAAGCACAGGTTATGTGTGACACACCGCAAGACACGGCTAATGGATCACAGACAGATGAAATTTATAGTTGAGGGTACCATAAAGCTTGGCTGATAAGATGCTACACAGACATGTAAGAGCATGTTCATGACAAGCTTCTGGAAACTCTTCTGGTGTGCTCACCTCTGTTGTGTTGCAGCAGGACTATGGTGGGGTTAACTGCGCTAGTGCAGGGATAAACAGAGCTGCGAGTCGATGTGATGCAGTTCTGGATGTCAGTGGAAGATGGAGCCTGGTTCTCTTTTATGCTCTCTGGTGAATTGGCCTGAAAGTAACAGAAAATACAATGTCAAATGCATTCAAAGCTTTCCTGAGAATATCACTGAAATCAAATAAAGACCTCAAAATAAAAAGATCACACAGCTCTCATAAACAAAGATCCTGTGTTAAATAGGGTGGAAGTAAACGTACCTGGCACTGAGTGTTGTTTACTGGAGGTAAATCAGCTGTGCTGTTGCTGCCTCCCTCAGCCAATCCTGCTTTAGAGCTGTCTCCATTAATCTGGCCTGCCCAGCCACCTGAAAAGAGTCCAGAACTCTCTCAGTTTGGCAGCCAGCGCAGCAAGGATAAAAACACGGGAGATGATACTAAAAAGTATTTAAGTGAACGTAAAAACATAACAGCCAATTGCTGATCACATAAATCTCCATTTCATTCTGTGGGGCGTGAATGCTTTCCTTGGAGGTTTCCAGAAATGTTAATATGCTCAGGAAAGGGAAAAAAAAAAAAAAAGATTCTCCCACAATCTCTGAACTTTGTCATCAGGACAAAGCGTCCATTCATTGAGCTGTAAAGGCTGTTTGTTCCAATGGCCTTTATATTCAGACTCTACAACAATTAAAGCATCTCCCCAAAAGCCTTGGCCAGCCTCCAGCCCGGTTCCAATGTGCTCGACGTAACAAACAAGCCCACAGTAAAGGCGCCCTGCTCCGGCGTGCAGTGGGCAGGCCACAACAATAAAGCTCTTTGACACTCACATGAAAATATGAGCAATCGCCCTTTATCACAGCTCTGTTTGTGTGCCCGCCGCCTGAGCATACACTTCAAAACATGGCGAGTTATATAATCCTGACATCAGGAACGTGGGGATTTTTTTTTACGACTAAAGAAAATGATGAAATGCTTTTGAAATTACAGCAACGCTCACATCGTCTGTCCACATTCTACAGTGACGTGTCCTGTTTTCACAAGGCCATGCAACTATTACTGTCCTCTTTCGCCATGTGGAGAGTTGTTCTGAAGCAGCTGCTCGGACTTACTTGGCGTTGTGATGACATTTGGCTCCTCGCTGATGCAGCCCTCATCGTCTATGTGGATGAGGGTGGCCCTCAGAGTCACGACTCCTTTCCCTTTGCACACTTTGCTGGGGTCCAGATCTGAAAACATTCAAAAATAAGAGTTACACAGCTCCTCATCGTTCAAGGCATAGCAGTCTTATATTTGGTATAATCTACGAGTGCACTCCTGCTTCAGGGCTGCTGGGAAGTTATTGCTACCTCATGCCCCAAATGACCAAAATAGAAATGAAACATCAGAACCAGGTCATCAAATTAATATCCTACTGTCCTGTAAAACTAATTGCCATGATCACACTGTCAGAGCTGGAAGTAGAGCAGCTGGAGCTCGTCCCGTCTCAACACAGGTTATCAAAGTGATGCCACGTTGTTAAAAAGTGAGTTTTAAGAGTATCGCTCTTAGTTTTCTTTGTGAGTATGAGGTGTCCCAGAGTTGTAGGCACTGAAAGATTGATGAGGTGGAGGGATACGTCACCTGCGGAGGGAATCAGGTCAGGAGAGCCTTTCATGGTTCTCAGAGGCGTGATCCTGACAGCGCAGGACGTTCGAGGACCTGATGGGACTTCAATACACACACACAAAGAGACTTTTTTTCCGTGTGGCAGAAAATGTTGTCAGAAAATTTTCATCAGTTAATCACAAAGTAAATGCAAAACAACCAAATTTAGAGGTCAAAATGTATTTCATTTGAATGTATTTCATCAGCATCCAATTATTAAACAAAAAGCATTATAACTACTCAGTGGTCCTTTCAGAGTGAGATGACTTACTGCGAGTTGTACTCGGTCTTACGCTGCCCCCTACTGGAGAGCCCTGGAGGAGAAAAACAGGGATGCAAATATTCAACACAGTGTTGTCAAGGAAAGGAGCTGACATCTGGGAAGTATACTGCACATAAACCTGTGTAATACATAATTAAACATCAGCCTGCAGATATACAAAGAGACCGATTGGTGCAGCAATAAAATGCAGCAAAGACAATCACGTGTCAGGGACAGTTGTATAATGCATTTAAGAAAATATGATTAAGTGAATTGCCCTCTGGTTGTTTTGTTTGTTTTTAACGTTTCTTAAAATCTCCAACTTATGTGATTTTGCAGATATCCATATATCTAATATTGTGAGGAACCCACAGCTTGCTTTTTAGGTAATTATTTTTTTATCTTTTATAATGTGGATGCTTTTAATGTGTTTTAATGTTTTATGTAAAGCGCTTTGAATTGCCTTGTTGCTGAAATGTGGTTTATAAATACATTTGCTTGCCTTGCCTAATATTAGTTGTGGATCAGGGTAAGTTTGGTAACCAGGCCAGTGCTTTGCTGCAGTGTTGGCTTGCAGCATTCGGTGTATTATATTTTTTGTTTCAAATATTTGTATTGAGCCAAAGAAGATTAGACATACAGTATATTGTTGTGTTAATGCTTATTTCCATTAATTTATGTTAATGTACATTCACAGACATAAAACAGATGATATAAAAGAGATAGGGTTGAATTGTGAGATTGGAACAGTATCAAAAATAAGCAAATTAAATAGAGAAAGGACACATTTTCAAAATAAAATAAATAATTAAATTAAATAAAAATGGACAAGGATAAAATAAATATGTATATATTAAATAAAATAATAATAAGATATATCAAAATCTAAGATACAGTATATATCACATAACTCAGATAAGGCAGCCTAGGAACATTGATTTATACCTTTGCGGTGTACTTTATTATGGAAGACTGTGAGGTAATCCCGCAGGAGACACCAATAACAATTTAGCAGGCTGAGGCTATAGCATCCTAATCTCTACCTTACTAGCTAGACGTCTGGTACTCTTTAGTTGGAAGACAGTTATGCCACCATCTCACAATCGCTGGGTGGAGGAGGTAATGTCCCATCTTAAACTTCAACAGCTTAAATACACTGCCTACAATACATTTCATTTTTTTTTATCAAGCGCCAATTTACTGTATTGATGCAGTATTTCACAATACCTGGCAATAGTCTGTTTTTATGTTTCTATATTTATCTTATTTTGGTGTATTGAGCAGTTTGTGACTGTACAATATATGTGAAAAAATAATAACATTTGAATAAAATAAAATGGAAAACTGTGAGCACTGGAGCATCACTCTACACTTAGAGATAATTCCTTGAAAGGGCTGCAACCAGTAGCTGTAATTGGGGACCACATACAGCTAATGAAATTGTGGTAGTACTATGGTTGGGTTACACACTGAAATGAGATACAATGCAGACAGACAGGAAGGCGGTGAACCTCCTAGTCATCTGTTTAAATGTCACCTATAACACACAAGACTTCATATTTTATTATTAATCAGTGACACATTCACAGCTTGAACTGTACCAGTTTGCTTCAAGAAAAAGCAATCACCTCTGGTGTTTCATATGGCAAAATCTAATATATTAAATTATGTTTTCTTAGTCCTATCCAACCCTGATACGTATTTTACAAGCTCATATCACTGATATTAAAATTTGCAGCAAAGAGTGCAAACAGCAGAACAATCTGCTGACTGCTGTTACTCATGCACTATTTGACCGTGATATCTACAGTATGATCACAAAGCCAAAAAAACAATCTAATCTAGGACGTCAATAGCTGCTACATGTGAAATGAATTAAGGGAAGGAATTTTCTGTGGATAATGACTCTCTTCAGCCAAATTCAATGGTGACTCTGTTATCAGTTAAAACTCAGTTAAATGTAAAAAGATTAGCTCCTGATAACAATTCTTCAGGTGCAGAACAACGTCTCTGGCCTCACTTTGCATGCCTTTAGTTTAGTTTGGGAGGAAGTCTTGGACCAATGATATATGAATTGTATCTGTGTTCCCCTTTAAGGACAAGAAGGGAGGGTGTGAGAGAGAACAAACATATGTTAATCTGAGCTGCATCAGTGGAGCATGCAGAAGCAACACCAAGGCCACCAGAAGAGTGGCAGTGAAACACTTCCCCTTGCTCCGCTGGGCCTCCTATTGTGCTCAGCCAGCACGACTGATTTAGGAGACATCCCCATTTAAAATACCAAGAAAAGGACTGATTGAGTCAAGACACAAACACGCACACAAAGGCAGTCAAGCAGTCACTCAATCATACATGTACACACACCGACGCACACAAATAAGTGTTTTGGTTTGCAGGCTATGGATGATGGGCGATAGAAAAAAAGCACAAACAGCAAAGTCCATCGAGAATTTCTTCTACGATGTCGATTTTAAGCTGCTTTTTAAAGTTGTATCTTTGCATTTTCCACTCTGACTTAGTGTAGGACTGCGTGTCCACTATGTTTACACATGGCGGTAAATAAGGCAACCTGCAGAACAGGCAGGGGACTCATGTTCCAGCTGGAAACCTCCACAAATAGGCCTAAATGGATGAGGGAAAATGGGAGCGATTCCAAACAAGTCCCCGGGGGACACCAAGCTAAAAAACCTTTTAAAACATCTTCCAGTCTTGGAGCTGAGCCGTCCCTGAGCATCACAGCCTCTGTGTATTTATTTCCCTTCTCTCTTTAATAAAATCAACTTGCTTCCTGACCCCCTGCATCCCGGGGAGACAATGCATCCATGATCTCATTTCCAAAACCATTAACAGGCATTCCTTTGAGGAGTGCTTACACCAATCTCAACTCTACTTCCGTTGTATCCTCAGATGAACCCCCGAGATGGTGAATATACACAGTATATATAAGAGAGATGTGGGAGTATTTAAACCTCTCACATATGATAGATAATGGGAAGATGACAGTTTGCAGCGTTCGGCTCGCTGTATAAACACACGAGAGCAGAGATCACCCCTGGCCTTTTTAGGAAGAGATGCCTCGGAGCAGAGGCGGGCAAAGAACGCCATCCATCCAGCCTGTGAAAAAAAACGAGACCACTGCAGGAGCTCTGGGACGGCCAGCAGTGACCGGGCCAAGACAAACAGGAAAATAAAAGGAGACTTTATCGGATAAACTCCTGTGAAACTGCAATTTCCTAAATGCACCGTCACTCTTTATAGTCTAGGAAGCTTTGAGATGTCTCGATGTGATCGATTTGGCAAATCTCTATGGCACAAACAAATGGATTTGTAGTTAAAGTGGGGAGCTCAAAGTTCAGCAGATAGTGAATTAAACCGAGAGGCTCAAACAGATGAAAGTATTTGACTTTTTAAGGTTTAAGCTCACATTCTCCACCAGGGTTTCTTGGTGAACTGATGCATCCTGATCTGAGGTTAGATTAGACCAGCAGTCTCATAACAGTAAGAGACCAGGGGCTAAAAATAGACCTAGTCTTCGTCTTAAATATAAATTTATGTCAGACTTGCCATAGACAGCTAAAGGTTAGCTAAAAGTAATGGATAAACAGTTGAAATAGTTATCTAACCGACCTTCTAACAGATCATTGCCGTAGCAACAAAGCTCTCAGGCTTAGCCAGGAGGACAGGTGACTAACTTTCCCACCACAAATTAAGTAAGTCTTAATATTTAGTGTAACCTGTCAATCTAAGACCAGTCTAAGGACAAGACTAGTCTTAAACTAAGTTTATGCAACTGGTCATAGGACTAGAATCAAACAAGACTTTGGTGTTTCCTTAAAAAATGAGCAAGAACATTAAAACTGCCACAAACTATAGCACTGATACTCCAAATTCATAGACCTGAGAAACGTTGCACAAACCATTTTTAACAGTGCTTGTGCTGTTCAGTAAAGAGTCCAGGAAATCACAGCCAATGAAACTCTCAGCTCAAACCTGTGTGATTACCTAAAAGCAGGAATACACAGCAAAGACAAGATGATTCATCCCATTTGCAGCTCCACTACTACGTGACACTCTCACACACATAAATCTCCAACTGAATGCACTCGGGCGTAACCAAAATACCTTTCCAAAACAAGCAACTCCCAAAAGGCTACGATCATCCCAACGCATCACTGTGGATCTAGGGAGGCGCATTACCTACTCGATGATGAGCACAGCGAGTCCTTAGTCCACGTACACCAGGTCCCTCTGAAGCCTCCTGAGGCGTCTGGCTGAGCTTTGAGGGTCTCGTCTGGGCGGGACGGTCCCAGCTTTGACCTTGACCCTCGCTATGTAGGGGGTCTGTTTGTTATTGACAACAGGCGTGTCCAGATGGACCTGTCACCACATGCCACCTGGGAATGTGGCACCCACTCAACAACTGGGCAGACCCCCATATAAAATCCTCCTGCCCACTCGAAATGCTCCTGCAGGAGTAGTAGATGAGAGACAGACGGCCCTCTGGAGGACAGCTGGAATTCACTACTGGATGACTCAACCATCCAAAGGGTTTTAATACATTGAACTACTGCAATGACTATTACGGACGGCATGTTAATGTGTGATTAGATCTATGACACCAACATCTTTAGATAACGGGAACATGTAGATGTAAATACTACAGTTTGAAATATATTAGGGCAGAAACTAATTATTATTTTCATTATCAATTACAATCAATTGAACTTTTCAAATTGATAACTCAATTTTATGTTTAGTCTAACAAAAAAAAGCTCAGAGAACCCAAAGTGACATCTTCAAATTGCCATTTTTGTACAACCATCAGTTCAAAACCCAAAGATGCTCCAGTAACAGCGACATAGGAGAGAGAAAAACAGAAAATCTCCAGTTTCATATTTAACATGGAATCAATCTTCTCATCCAACTCTTGGAAGGAAAGCAAATACATTTCCCAAAATGTTGAAGTAGGCTATTCCTTAATGTTATGGAATATCATTTTAGGGAAACATTAGTTTCAGCGCTAAAATGTTAGACTAAAGCTGTGTGACCGACCACACCTTCTGAATCAACCCGTTCTCATCCCAACTCGTCACATACTGACGCTTTGTCAGGCCCCTCAGCGTCACTTTACAGTCGCAGTAAACACATGCTTAACGTTGTGAATTCAAACAAAAACACTTAGTTAGGTTTAGGAAAACAAAACATGATTGGGCTTAAAATCACTACGAAGTGAAATGAAACTTAACGTTGTGAACATGGGGCATGAACGAACAGCTAATTGTGACGTAAAAGTGGAACTTAATGCACGGGACACAAACAGCGGTCTCCTGGATGAAAACCCTGTGTTGTTGGACCCATCCACCTCCCCTCCCACCCTCCCTGTGTGTGTTTTATCGCTCTTTAAACTACGTCACTACAGCACTTTCCCTGAGCGTTTACTGTTGCTGCGGATGGGTTTACATTGTAGCTAATGGAAAGCATGGTGCGTCTCATACCGGCACCAAAGGGTGCCTTGTGCATTGATTTCACGCGCCAAGGGGCGTGACAAAGCGTTTGTATTTTAGGCCCTGGGAATGAGAACGGGCTGTCTCAAAGTAGTGAGAAGTGGAAGGATTGTCACTTAATTTGAAGAAATAATTTACAAGAAACTCGTAGATTACAGTAATAAATAAAACGTTCAAAGGATGGCTGCTTTTATGTCGCTGGGATCAGAGAGAAACGTCCATCTTATTAGATGTGGGAAAAACAAATTGGATGGTATCCAACAAATCTGTCTGACTGGAAACAGTGCTTTTTTTTTTTAAATTGATTTTTCCCTGAATTGCTTTATGAGTTCAATGTCCAGTGGACCAGAGCAGCAACAATCACTTCCTCTGAATCCGGCTTCAGATTCTGTCTGTCTAAAACTAAACAAAGGTGCGGTGGTGCCAAGCTGAACTATGATGTATTTCACACAGGGGGTCTCTTTGTCGCAGTCAGAGGCCGCCTTAAAAGTGACCTATGTTAACACAAAAGAGCTCTCGCCACACGCTCAGCTGTACTACGGACGGACAGAAAGGGCCCTTACGTAACGCAGTTTGACTTCTGCTTTGTCAACAAATGGCAGAGAGGAGAGAAGCTATCCAGCGCTGTGCGTGGATCCCACCAAACAGCTCCAAACATGGTTCGAAAGGGCCGCTCCGGAGCAGCAGCAGCTTATCCCCCTAATTGAGAAGAGACCCCCACCTACCCCTCCACCCTCCGAGCTCTCTTCCATAAACAGCTTCCACGCTGGACAGCAGCCTGGGATTCTACACATTCCTCCACCGAGCTATTTGAAGTTCATTTCAAACAACTGCAGCATAAAAGGAAATGTATGTAACTTAAACACTGCAGCCATTATAGGCCTCAGAGCAGGATTACGCATTCATGTTGATAATCGACAGAGCTTACGCTGAGTCTATATGAACAGTGCTCCTATGGCTTAATGAAATATCACAGTAGAGACTTAACGAGTTTATAGTGATCCAACGGTATCACTGTCATATTAGAGGATGATTGTGACCTTCAGGAATAAAATGTCCTTTTTTCTGAGCACCAGCCAATGAGAGACGTGTCCCTCGGAGCTTGGAGAGGCTCGCAGCCTGCCAGCGTGTCCATGAGAAGCCCTGACAGTTATTGGACGTGACCATGGCCAGATCCCTTGGTTGGCACGTGTAAAGGTCCTGGGGAGGACTGCAGTTGGCCGCATGGACTGTTACAGATGCTGTGTTAGAGAGCCAGCCTGCTTATAACGTGTCTGCTAGGCTTTTAGAGCCAGTGTAATAAGAATGTCAGGGAGCTGACAGTTTACCCAGGGTGATACATCTTCACAGCGAGGGCTCCAGGCTACACTCCAAGAGTGAGAGAGCTTGGATCACAAGCCCCAGAGTGAGGATAAACATTAAACTGAATATTCAAGTAGCCCTGCGGTGTCTCTTTAGGGGGCTTTTAGAGAGTTTACTTCAGTAGGCGCAAAGTGAAAAATTCAACATAAGAAAAGCTTATGAGCAAATAAGGAGAGACTCATAACTGGGATACTAGTCCAATAACAACGTAACTTAAACTCACACAAAATGTAGAAGCTATCTTACTTGTATTGTAGCCCTAAAGGTATCCTCTTTAAATGTTAATGAATAATCCCAAGGCAAAATCCTAGAGCTGCAACATTTAGTCGACTAGTTGTCAACTAAAAAATGAATCGTCAACTATTTTGACAATCGATTAATCGGTTTAAGGGAAAAAAGTCAAAATTCTCTGATTCCAGCTTCTTAGCTGTGAATATGTTCTGGTTTCTTTACTCCTCTATGACAGTAAACTGAATATCTTTGGGTTGTGGACAAAACAAGACATTTGAGGACGTCATCTTGGGCTTTGGGAAACACTGATCGACATTTTTCACCATTTTCTGATATTTTATAGACCGAACAACTAATCAACAGATTAATCCTCAATAAAAATAATTGCTAGATGCAGCCCTAGAAAATCCTGAAATCTGGGAAATTCAAAATGGCCTTCATCCGCCCTAGTGTCAATAATTATTTCATATTTGAAAGGGGTACAATCAGAGATGTATTTCTGTTAGTTGTATTTGAAATATAGTTACTTTGGAGTATTTTGTAATTGGTATCTGACAGGGCTGATTATCTAGACTGCAATAAAACTCTGGTTTGAATAGGACAAGACCAATAATGTGATCATGATAAATTATCATCACTGATATACTGCACTGTATGTGTGTTGTTTTTTTTTGCTTCATGGAAAAAAATACAGCATGGTCAGATCTAGTATGCACTGAAATATGGCTAAAAAGGCATTTTTTGTAGAATCATATTTAGGCAATTTTCAAATCTTTCCCTTCATACAATTCCTTAGTACCAGTGGGCAACTCCGGGGTCTGAAAAGCGAAGCCAATGCTGAAGTGCCTTTAACGTGCATTCTTTCTAATAGCCAGCAGGGGGCGACTCCTCTGGTTGCAAAAAGAAGTCTGATTGTATAGAAGTCTATGAGAAAATGACCCTACTTCTCACTTGATTTATTACCTCAGCAAACATAGTAAACATGAGTTTATGGTCTCAATCACTAGTTTCAAGTCTTCTTCAATACAGCATGATGTTCATTTAGTAAATTATGTTCCCATTTACAGTCAAATAGACCATAAAGCAGGGGATGCTTTAGGGCGTGGCTACCTTGTGATTGACAGGTCGCTACCACGGCGTTGTTTGGTCTGGGAGTTGTACGTGTTGTTGTCTTACAACTTTAACCCGTTTACAGTGTTTTCAGTTCATGAAAGTTAATTGTAACATTTTGGTCGCCTAAAAACGTCTTCTTCAGCGTTCGGTTGTACTTAGCTCCACCCTCTCCATTTGGTTGCAAAAAAACAAGATGGCGACGGACAAAATGCCGAAATCGAGGCTTTAAAACGGCAATCCACAAACCAATGGGTGACGTCACAGTGACTACGTCCACTTCTTATATACAGTCTATGATTGGGACTTTTTTCTCTCATTCAGATAATATTGAGGACACAAAATCCATTGATTTTGTTGTTGTTGTTGTTGTTGTTGTTGTTGTTGTGTGAGGTTGACCCACATTTCGAGGTAAAATGCTCAGACTATACAGTAAGTGACATAATTGGAAAGAAATCCCCAACGACTGCAATATAACGATAATTCCCGTGAGATAATATAATGCCATTTAATTTGGGAATATAAATAAGAGACACACGTGATGTTCCTTTGATGTCATAACGAGCTCAGCTGTGCCCAACAGATTCCTTTGTACCACACATTAGGTGAGCTGTGATGACAATTCAAATCACTGTCTGAGAGCGTGCTGAAAGTGTTTCCTCATCTCTGCTGGATGTTTTGACTCCAACGCGGATTGAGTGTGCTCCCTAATATAACTCGCTGAGCTATGTGGCAGGACTACTTGATAATTGAGTCATAGGATATGGCGGCTAAACGTGAATATAAACAGCGATGTGATAATCCAGTAATTTTAAGTGCTATGAAGGTATCCTCGTGTGAAATGAGCGTGCAGCAGGACTCCAGCGGGTCGCCATCATCTGTCTATTCTAGGAATGCCAGCCCAGTCTGACTCGTCCCGTCACACCCAGACACAAACACAACAGGCAGCTCCATCAATAACAGCCTGGCTTCATACGTAGGTGGCGGCACACATATTAGGCTTTCATTACTGTTTATTACATTTTGGAGTGAGTGATTTATAAACCTGCTGTGCATCACTGTCACTTGATAATTCTGGTTTGGTTTGTGTGATGATGAGTGAGGACACATGCTGGTTCTTATTAAAATATCTTCCAACAACTGGTGCGATGATGCTGTTGTTTTCCATCAGTTGCTGACATATAACACGGGGGAGAAGGGTGGAGGTGGGGCGGAGTGCTGCTTGAATCCATCACTAAAGCATAAATTGTCTTTTCACTGCCTTGTTTACATGCGTCCATGATCGGAGGGGGCTTCTTTGTTCCACGTACCTTGAAAAGCCAAAGCATAACACTTCACTTCACCATCCACTTCAGCCAATGGCAGCAGATGGAGAAAGCAGACGAGTAGGGGGGGGGGGGGGAGGTGGAGGTTGCTAAGCAACCTGTTGTAACATTAACATGGAGTGAAAACAGAGACCTGGTGTTCAAAGCCATCCGTTATTCGCAGTAAAGACAAGGCTGTTTTCTACAAATACTGTCACTATAAATGTTTTGGTCCATGTCACGCTAACATGCTGATATCCAGCCTCACTAAGCAGTTGGCATGCATGAACTCTGACTAATGAATAAGGGTGACTTTAAGAAATATAGCTTAACAAAGAGAGGAATATCATTAAATCATTTTGTTATTGTGAAGTTTATCTTTGTATTTCATTCAGAACTGCATTTAATAGTGGTTAATAATTAGTTTACACTAAAGTAGGCATACTACAAAAGCAATATCTGCTCATATGTATGTAAGTAACTAGGTCTGCAATTAACAATTATTTTCATTGCTGATTAATCTGTTGATTATTTCTCGATTAATCGATTCGTTGTTTGGTCTATAAAATGTCAGAAAATGGTGAAAAATGTCCAAGATGACGTTCTTAAATGTCTTGTTTTGTCCACAACTCAAAGATATTCAGTTTACTGTCATAGAGGAGTAAAAAAAACAGAAAATATAAAAATTTAAGCAGCTGGAATCAAATAATTTTACTTTTTTTTTCTTAAAATTACTCAAACCAATTAATCGATTGTCAAAATAGTTGGAGATTCATTTTAAGTTAAAAATAATAATTAAAATACACTTATTTAGCAAAGCAAGCTAATTCTAATGACACGTGCGGTGATTTCACTTAAACATATACTTCATATTTTCTAATATTCTGTGTCAGATTTCCAAACCAAATGGAGATAATCTTGGGAAAAACCAGGTGATCTGGAAACTGGCCAGCTCTGGCAAATCTTTGAAATTCAGTTATGAGATTCATGTTTCCGAGGGGTTGCTCCTCTCAAATCTAGGGGGATCTGTGTAACGTGACTCCAAACAAGCTTCATAAAATATTAACAACTGTGCTGGGTGCATACCAACAGGTCCCATGCTTACTCCACAGGTCATCATTCCTGTTTGTCAAGCTCAAAAGACTGAAATGCAACACTTTAACCTTGATTTAGTGTGTCTTTGAAAAAGCAACAACTAGATTATACTGGGTTATCATAAAAGCCGGTGCCAAACTCCACATTCTGTTTGTATATTAGTCAATCTGTACCCTGAAATCAAGTGTGCTGATACATATTAAAACACTTGAAAACCCCCAAATTGTGAATAATTCTGAAAGAAAAAGTATTAAATACTGCAAAAGATAAATTGTACATTTGTATATTCTGAATCCTTCCATTCTCAACTAAAAATGCTACTTTGCACAGTTCATATTTGACTTGCTTTAATTGCACAATATGGGCAAAAGGTCATAGAGTTTTGGCTGCCCTTTGAGTGACTGTTTGAACAAATAGCTAACGCCTGAGCTACTAGGTAACATATGACTTCCATTTAAACCTTCTCACCATCTCTGTGAATGTAAACATCTACAACTCCTCTGCTGACACGTTGTCAACCAGGAGTCTGCTTCATACTACTGAGTATTGACTCAGTAGTGTAGTAGTGAGCAGAGTGGACACACGCTGTGCCTTCAGAGAGATTTAAACTATTGTTTCCCTCAGTGACTTGATAAAACTGATTAGATACACAAAGTCCTTTAACATGGAGCCAATGGAGGTCCTGTTCTTCCTGAGGGAACACTGTCTACATTCACAATCTCTGTTAAATGTGATAAGACAAGCAGAAGAGAGTGTGATATTCAGAAATGTGCCATCTACATAACAAAACACGGAGAAAAAAAAGGATTTTTTAAATTTAGAAAATCCGTCTGACTGCTTTGCAGACTCTGTCCTCGAAGGAGTTTGATGAATTATTTGTGTGGGGGTTAATATTTTATCAAGCTTGTTTAGCGTCATGTTACCCAGATCCCTTGGAGTAAAAAAAAATCACCATTGTAGTAAATTCATGAATGAAAACACAGACAAATACACCTGCTGAGTTTCAGAGGAGAACGACACGACTCAATGACAGCAGAGAAACTAATTTGCCAAAGTAAGTGGTGATCTATTTTGTTTTTCTACTGGGATTTAATGGCATCTATGAACGGAGGTACACTCAGTGTGGAAGCAGTGTTCACGCTCCACTCAGAGATGTGCTAAAGGTACATGTTAGGATTTTAAAAAAACTGGAATTTAAAGGATTAGTGCTAGTGTCTTCAGGTGTTGAGTGTTTTTTATCTGCGGTAGCAATTAAGCACAATGATCAGAGCTATTCTGTATTTTCTTTATCCATATTTCATATATCGTCTTTGTCAAACACTTAGGAAATAGTTAAAAAGCCTATTCTTACTGTGCTTCTACTGCAATATGTACAACGAGAGGTGAGTATATTTGATTGTCTATGTGTCTATATGCTGTAGGTCCACACTTATGCTGTGAGGCATGTCACATGCCGTTCATTATGAGACCACTCTCAAGCAGACCTGTTTATCAGACAAGAACAGGAAGTTTAACATTCAGGTCCACTGTGTCAATACCTGCAGAGAATACTCACACTAGTACTACTGTGCACTTACACAACACAGCTGCTCATACTCACACACATATGTCACTGGAACAACAAGTGTAAAATAGGACTGAAATATTCCACTAAAATAACATTATTTTATCTAATGCACCTCATGGATTCAAACTACTACTCCTACATTCAATTCATCAATGCAGTTTCACCTTCAAAATAACAACAATGCCAAAGGCTACAGTCCAATCTGACAACATTGTGATAAAAAATTAGTTGAATACTATTTAATAAACTGCTCCACAACACCTCCATGCCGCATAATATGCATCCATTAAGTGCATGGTCCTGAGCCTTATTATATGCATGTGGAGTAGCCTGTAGTCTGCTCACTATGACTCACAATGACAACCGCTAATAAGCCTCACTGCTACCTGACAATTTAAAGAAACAACCAAAGGATTAATTAGTATTTTTTTTTTTTTTTTAAATAATACCAGGCTGTATATTCAGCATAGTGTAAAGACAGGAAGCGTTTTTAATTCCCAGACTTGAGAATGTGTCTTTTTTTTTTCCTGGGCATTGAGCTTCAGAGTGCGGCACCATGGCTGGTCCTACTGTACTGTGTATGCATCAGTGTGTACTGCAGTAAACTGTCCCAAAGCCAGGCAGCTAGAGCTCCTCTCTGCTGGGATGCAAAATATAAATTGCTCATAAAAAGCACTTATAAAGTCTGCTGAATTCACACTTATTGACTGAGTGAGGATTAAGAAAGACATTAAGTGGTGCTGGTTTTGCATCACACGATAATAACACAAAGTCAGCTGTTTATGATGCCAATGCAAAAAAAAAAAAAAAAAAAAAAAAAGGTAGACATGGAATAATACATCTCCAGTAAACATTAGATACCACAGCAGCAGCAGCAGCAGCCACATGCATGCAGCGATGCAGAGCAGGAACATGCTTACCTGTGTGTGATGGTAATCCAGTGTTATGCTTGCTGCTGCAGACACACTTCACTGAAGCTGCTCTCTCTCCACCAGCGTCCAGCGTCCTGTCAGCGCTTCACCCTCACCGGCTGCAGCTGCGTCAACAACCGGCTGCACGACTCCACCACCGAGCACCGAGCATCGGGGGGCTGGACCGACGGCCCTTCACAATAAAAGCATGCACTCAGTCACTTCACAATGGCACCTGTAAATAAATGTTGCAGCAACATTTTGACTTCAAGCAGTAGGCCTACACATTTAAATAATTATAAGCCACTTGGACTAGGCAGCTGAACACTGACTTACCTTAACTATTAAGTTCATGGTTAATGTTAACATGCTGGCAAAGAGTTACCTTAAAGGTCCCATATTATAAAAAAGTGATATTTTCGTGTTTTTTTTATTATCATAAAGCAGGCTTAAGTCCTATATAAATACTGTGAAAGTATCAAAACACTCAATCCACAGGGAAATACACATGTGCCCGTATTCAGAAACTCTGCATTTGAAACAAGCTGTCACGATTTCTGCCCATTTGTGATGTCACAAATATACAATATTTAGACCCTTTACACAGTTTTAAATGTAAACATTCTAAATGTGTCCCAGTTTATTCCGGGTTGCAGTGTATGTGAATGTCATCAGCTGACAGGAAGTAAACATGGACCTAAGCTGTTGCCTAGCAACGCAATTCTGTTGCAATTCCGTCAAAATGAGCTAAACGGAGCGTTTCAGACAGAGGGTAAATACAGGTACATTCAAGCAGACAGTATGAGGAAAATACTTTTTTTTTTAACATTACAGCATGTAAACATGTTCTAGTAGAAACATGAAATACAAGTATTAACCTGAAAATGAGCATAATATGGGACCTTTAAGACATCCTGGGAACAGGGGACATTATTAGCATTCATTAGAAGTCCTGTTTCAGACAACTTTACCAATATTAGTCCAATATTCACTTACGAGCTCGTCTTTTGTCGCCATCAAGCATCAACCCTTGAGAAAAATTTTAGCTGCTAAATGTTCCACTGTTTTCTAGCTAGCTAGTTGCTCACTTTGTCGATCTGTGGTTGCCATGGTGGTCGCTAGGCACATTATATGGTTGATAGGAACAGTAAGACTGAACCAAAACAGTTAAGTTGAGGCCCATAAAACCAAAACAATGAGCTAATAGATGCTAAAATGCTCGGTAGAGCTGAGGGGAATTACAGTCTTTTATTTACACAATGGAACTCACAACAGGATTATAAACAACAGCCTGGAGATAATTCTCCAAGGGTTTATCAAAATGAATGACACCTCTAACCATTACAAAAAAATATTGATAAGCACAGCTTAAAGCAAATACATGTTTTTTTTTAGATTTCCAAAACACATGCTTTTGGCTTTGGTTAAAATACTTCAATGTATTTGCCAGTCTGGGTCTTAACGGATGCATCAAAATACAGCCTACTAAACTGAATATCGACCATGTTGAAAGATTTTGCAGGATTTCATTTGTACAATATTAAGCAACAAATACGCCTGACAGAAATATCTATATTAAATGAGATTTAATTCAGTGCAGGTCCTAGTCATGCTTCAATTCCTCATGATTAAAATGCCTCCACTGATGAATATTAACTTGCTATGGAGTATTTTTTTGCTTCATAAATTCTTGTCAGTTAAGAACATGTAACATTCAGAGGAGTAATGATGATGACCTCTGTCACATTTTAGAAGACACAGGTCACTGGAAACACACTTTTGGTTGCCAAAGAATACAAAGAAACAAAGAGCCGTTACATGCGTATGAAAGCTTCCACCTTTTCACCTAAAGCAGTCAATGCATAGTCATCTTATTCATTTAAAAACAAAAACAAAAAAAAACACACCATCTGGAAAACTGTAATATTGAATAAAGACAGACATTATCTTGTTTTTTCATTCATTCATAAATACATGATTTAACACCTTTTACACCAAACATAAGCATAGGGTTGTAAGCCACAAATAAATGCAGTGAATGATAAAATAATAATTAAAACATTCTTTCAATTTGTTGCTGTGTATTTATCAGTAATGATTTTACTTTGAAAGTTTTGACCAGAAATCTTGTCTGGCTACACTCTCTCAGACTTTGTACATGTCTCTCTCCTTCCAGAACTTTACAGGAGACAGTTTTGGGGGTCAGGATTAATTTATATTCAATACAGTGAAGTCATTTGTAATTTCATTAAACTGCTGCTTGCTTAAAAAAATTTCCTTGGAAAAAGTTTCCACATACATGGAAAAAAATGTTATTGGAATCCAAACAGAGAATATGGAGCGCCATCAAGTGACCAAACCTTATATTGCACAAGAAATAAATTGCTTGTAAAGGAGCCAATTAAAATAAGAACACATTTAAGTGTATAAAAGGCACATATTTTTATATTTCATTATGAAATTCAAAAGTAACATAAAGTCTGATGTACAACAAAACTAACTTCCTAAAGGTTATTTGATCATCCATGCATGAATTCTTCACGTTTAAGAAACATGCAAATATCGATATATGAGGTAAAATAAGTACAATATAATGCAATAAACAACTTGCAATTAAGTACAAGCATACTTATGAAAAGGAATCTCTCTGGTGAACTGTTTAAATATCATAATTAAGATTTCAATTAAAAAACAAATATCCCCTCCCCCCCCAACACATTAAACTTAACACCCAGAACGAAAATAATTAAAATACCATAATATGTTTTGTTATTATACTTTACAATTGCCACAGTAAAATCATGTTCCAGGGTTATTACAGTTCAAACATGCCACAACATATACACTCACTCACCCACACACAGACACACACACACAATGAAATATTATTATTAGGGATACTGATACATACAATTAATAAAAGCAAAAAAACACAAAACAAAAAACTCTCTCTGGATGTATTCATAAATGCTGATGGTTGCTTACAGAGGAACACACTGTCTTTTCAACTCCTCCATCCCTCTTACTCGTAACTTTGGAAACTAAACCCAGCAAAAAGTAGACGTGTGGATCACCGCAGGCGGCGGGGTACTGGAGGTGCTGAGTTTGTGGTCCTCTGAGTAGGTCTTTGAGGAAGTGCTCGAGTTGGGCAGGATATGTAGCGCTCTTGCAGCATCTTATCTGGCACCCTACTAGAAACAGACACAGTGCTGTAAGGTCATCAACTCTGATGCATGCAGCTGTAAATATAACTATGTTAAATGTCTCTTACTGTGGCTTGATGGTTTCATGTTGTTTTTATTTAAAGCAAAGTAAAATGTGACCTTCAATTTGTGATGATTATCATAGAAAAAACAGCAGCAGCAGCAGATACATCCAGACTTTGAAACTGTTTCATACCATATACTGTGATATTTATTTATCCCAGAAATTCAAACTTTGGGGTGAAGTTGACTAAATCTTTGGTTGATTATTCATCTGTTAAATAAATCTGTATGATTGTGATCACAATAGAGTGGTGCAGGGATGACGTATTTTTGTCGGCCAACCCGGAAGTTAGCATCAGCCTGGGTTCCCTCGACAAAAAGACAATGGGATTTTATCTATTGGGTTTTGGATTATTGTAGAAAATAAACTCTGTGGCAAACAAACGTTACACATTTTGTTCAGCAAGATAATCTTCACAAATGAAATTATGATTTTTGAAGCGTAAATGTTTACTTTCAGCTGATCTCACAAGTTCATCCACACGGTCTCACCAAAAACGTACAGAACACGTGTACTCCTCGATCTCACACTACATTCTTGCCATGGTGGACTGTAGGTGTTTGTTCATACGTTTTTTTTCGTTATTATGACATTTGTTTTAGAAATATTACTTAGTTATAATAGGTTTAGAGACTTGCTGTTCACAAACTAGTAAGATTCTTCATGCACAAACAAGAAAGAAAGATGATCTATTATGATAAATATTATATGTTCAACAGCTGAACAAACTAACGGTGTATCAGAGTTTATACCTAGTATTTCTGTAAAACACATTGCACTGTTACCCACATTACCTCTTAAAGAGATAAGACCTCTATCATTTAAGGTCATCAGAGTATCTCAAAGTTACAGGAATCCAGTGCAGTTATAGTTAACAATCACACCACTTTTAGAGTCACATTCATTTTTCAAAGGTTCTCAGTGTGTACTCTCTCACCTCTGTGTAGATATTTATACATTTACGCAACATCAGTGCCTTCATCGCTTTCTCACTTTGGCTTCCTCCCTAATGCACAGTTGTGAATCATTGGTGGGTGAGCATTTCCTCTTCATCTCGTCTCACTCATCACCGTCTGTAGATTCTCTAGTGGTCTCTCTCTCTGTTTCTGTCACACTCTTACACTTCTATTAGATTTCTATTAGGCATTACCACGTTGTCATATCGTATCGTTTAATATATTGAACTATATTGTTCAGTACAGTATTGTAACATCAGCAAACTCAATCATTGGTCTTTTAACTGACCTTTCTGGGATCCGTGGAGGAATCCTGGGTGCAGCGGTGAGGGATGCAGCTTCAGGCCGTGGAGGTCGTGGCGGAGGAGGGACATTTTCTATCGAGTCCTTTTGAAGGAAAAGAAAAGATTAAATGTGACGACACATAAAACACATTTTGACCCAACATCCCACAACGCTCCACCTTTACAGCTACAGTAAAACAATTAGCCAATTAATCAACGAAAAATTAATCCACAACTTTTCTGATAATCAATAAATAGTTGAAGTAAATCGCTCTCTAGTTCTAGCTTCTCAGTTGCGAGGATTTGTTGCACTTCTTGATCTTGTGTAGGGCTGTAACTTGTCAATTAATCTCTCGGTTATTTTTTCGATTAATCGATTAGTTGTTTGATCTGAAAAAATGTCGATCAGCATTTCCCAAAGCCAAAGATGACGTCCTCAAATGTCTTGCTATGTCCACAACTCAAAGATATTCAGTTTACTGTCATAGAGGAGTAAAGAAACCAGAAAATATACACATTTAAGAAGCTGGAAGCAGAGAATTTAGACTTTTCTTTCTTAAAAAAATATTCAAACCGGTTAATCAATTATCAAAATAGTTGTTGATTAATTTAATGGTTGACAACTAATCGATTAATCGTTGCAGCTCTACTTGTGTGACAGAAAACTGAAAATCTTTGGGTATTAAACTGTTGGACAAAATGAGCAGATTGAAGATATGACCTCGGGCATTAGGGACATTTTGATGACATGTTATAAACCAAATAATTAGTTGATTAATCAAAAAAGAAAATAGATGTTGGTTTCAGGCCTATCTAACTTCATTAGATATAAGACTCTTACAATATGAGTAGCGGTTTCAAAAAGTTGAAATCTGCAGAAATACGTCACCTTTCTGATTATTCTGATGCCTGGTGATTTCTGAGGAACCATTGAGCATTCCGTGTTAAGCTTCAATGATTTCACAAGAAAAAAAAAACGTGGGTCTTGCACTATAAGTAGATCTGCACTTGTGCGTATTTTAGGAACTGAAGAACTGAAATAGCCAGTGACTACAGAATTAAGCTGAACACTAGACTCTCTGTTGCACATGTTGTCATGTAGTGCATGTTACTAGTGCAGAGGACAGACATGCGCAGCAAGAGAACAAGCACAAGAGAAAGTGAAGGGAGCAATAAAGGCCTGTCATAGCGAATGTAACACTTTCTGATGTTAAAGAAGTGTGTGTGAAGATTGTTGTTTGCTTTTGTTGTTGATTCGGGCTCACCTCAAAGTCAGGCTCTGTCCCGCTACTGTAGCTGAAGGTGCTGAGTCTGTTGCTCTCAGTACCTGATGAACAGAAAAAATAAAACAGGTTAATGTGGGAAGTAGACATGTGATTTCTAAGTTTCAGCAAGGTTAATGCTTGTGGTGAATAATACCGTAGACCACCTCACCAAATATGTTTTTGAGTCTCACAACAAAGACGTTATAGTTGAACAACATGTCTGCAGGGAGAAGTATGAGCAACCACAGCGAGATTAAACAAAGAACAGACGGAAGACATCTGTGAGAATGAGAATCATGAGGCTGCAAGCAAATTCTTCAAACTTTGTCAACATATCAGTGCATTTAAAAAGCATATTTATAAGCAATTTTCTGATATTGTTATTTTAGTTTTAAGCAAGTTTTTGTAAAAATTAAAAAAAAATTATACAAAATATAGGAAATTAAACTGACAGTTCCTTCATAAAACATACGTACATACGACCTAGATTCATACTAAAGAACAGTTCAATGTCCAGCTCGCTTGAAAACAACATAAACAACAAACAACCCTAAAAGAACAAACAATATAACTTAAAGGGGACATATCATGCTCATTTTCAGGTTCATACTTGTATTTTGGGTTTCTGCTAGAACATGTTTACATGCTTAAATGTTTAAAAAACACATTATTCTTCTTATACTGTGTCTGAATATACCTGTATTCACCCTCTGTCTGAAGCGCTTCATTTTAGCACCTGTCTCTTTAAGCCCCTCTCCTGAAAAAGCCCGGTCTGCTCTGATTGGAAAGTATGGTACACCTTTGCGAAGGTAGTTCTCAAGCTGTGGGCGATATATTCTAATGAGCCTGCATGTGTAGGAAGGGGAGCCAAATCTGAATGGCTTGTTGAATCACATGTTTTCTGATCCAGGCAGCCCACAAACGACTGACTTGGTTGTCTTATTTCAGTTTTGTTGGTTGGTAGACACTCTAGATACACAAATGTATGTGCACAAGCACTGAAAAAGTGAGTTTTTCAAGACATGTCCCCTTTAAACATGCAGTGGCTGTTAAGGATTAGTTAACTCTCTGATATGAGGCTGTCAGATCACTCGCCAAAAGTGTGTCTTTAACAAAGAACCCTAGTTTGTCAAACAGTAATCTGTTTTTTTATTAGCTAAACTGTAAGAGAGGGATTGTTGTATATCTCTCTATAAGTATAAAAATGAAATTTGAGATAACTCAAGCTTTTAAAATGCAATACGGGCCAATATAAGAGTATTTCAGGGAGCAGATTTGCTCTAAATCGTGAGGACTCACTAGATGTGCTGGAGGTGCTGCCTGTCTTCCAGCCGCCTCTCTGGATGACCTGAGGCACTGGAGGAGGAGGAACAGGAGGAGCCGTCACTCTGGGCGCCGACTCGTACACTGAACACTCTAACGTCACACTGGAGCCCCAGTACAAGTTCCTCTGCAGCGGAGCACTTATCTCAAAATCTAATAGGTGAGAGACCACATCAAATATTAGCATTTCCTAAAACAACAGGATGTGATTTTCCGCTGTGTGCTGCTCATTAATTAATCAGTTTACCACTGTAAAATATGCTTATAGTCAGTTCATTGTGGAGATTTATATTAAAGCTGCATTAGAGCCATTTGATTCATAATAAATCAAATAAATATTCAAATAATAAATTATTCTACCATGCTTTCCTGACTTCTCTCTCTCTTTGTGACGTCTGGTGATGCTGTCTCGTAATCTCTTCAGATTTTCCTGAAGAAAAAACAAAACAAAACGGCACACACAACACGTTAGATCCATTTCTTGACCACTAATCAGCACCGGACAGATCATAAAGTCTGTAAAGTTGATCTACCTGCTGATAACGTATGGAGCTGGACCTCCGCTCATGGTCAAACTGCCAGGCTTTGAACTCTTGGACGGCCTCTTCCACAGTAATTTCCCCCACCTTCACCCTCTCCTGCAGAGATATGAGCTGTCTCTGTCCAGGTGTCTTCATCCCAGCGTAGGGGTCATAAGAAGGAGAGGGGGGGTCCGACACAGGCCGAACTGGATGGGTAGAAAACAGAGGAGTAATCAAACATGGTGAAGTTTTCCACTTTGCATTATTTCATGCCTAACTAGAAAAAACAATGTAAAGCAGAACTAAAAGTCTGTTTCATGTGGAAAGCTGATGTGATGACTGGAACTGAGCTCATTGGTTCAAGAGGCAGAGTCACAGAGCACTGATGTGTGGAGCACAGTATGTAAAAATCTTTTTGATCAGGTCTGTTGGGTATCTGAGGAAAGGTTAACAAAATGGCATATTCAAATGTCAAAAACAAGCCTGACTAGTCTACCAAGATAACTACAGTATCGTATATAATGTATAGTGGCTAACGAAACCATGCAGTTTGACCTTAGAACCTAAAGGGTAATTCCGCTGACTGACATTTCTTAAAGTTAGTGTTCATAACATGGACTATCTCCTCTCTTACTTTAGTTGCACAGCAAATGCAAAAGGCAACATTTTATTTTCATTCACCGTCTATGAGAAATGAGGTGGTGATCCAAATAAGACACAAGCACAATTAAAGATATTGAAAAACTTAAATACTAAATCGGCAGAATGGTCTCATGCAGGCAAAACTGTCCACTGCTAGAAGTTTAGCAAGCAAGAAGTTTAAATCACTGAAATGTTAACATGCATGGGTGATTTGATACAGTGGTGGAGGAACATTTTACTTAAGTAAAAGTACAAAAGTAATTAGTATCAAAATGTACTTAACGTACCAAAAGTAAAAGTTCTCATTATGGAGGTCATTTCAGAATCATATATATTATATTACTGGATTTATAGTTTTTGATGTATTAATGTGTTCATCACTTTAATGTAGCAGCTGGTAAAGGTGGGGTTAATTTAAATTACTTTATAGACTGATAGGTAGCTTAACTTATAATAACTTTATATTTTGAGTTAATAATCTAAATCTGCAAAGTAACCAGTAACTAAAGCTGTCAAATAAATGTAGTGGAGTAAAAGAGTGAACTAGACTATCAGGTTATCAGGCCATTAAATAGGCGTTAACAGTGGTTATAAGCCACATACTGTAGATGTGGGTCAATAGGGCCCGGCTACACTCAATATTAGGTTTTATTGTCTATTCACATAGTCGATTACCGAAAGAAGGCAACAGCCACCTCTATGTATGGTAGTTATTAAGAAAGGAGCAAAAGCGGAAGTGAGTATAGAAAGCGTGAAACTCTATATGGGGGGAGAGATAACACAGGACTTTCATCCAGGAGATCGAGGTTTGCATCCTGTGTGAAACCAACAACGTGTAGTTGTCTTTCACTTTTGAAACATAGTTATTTTAAGCCAAAACACGATGTTGTTTTTCCCTTAACTTAATTAAGTGGTTTTGTTGCCTAAACCTAAAGAAGCCCTTTTGTTTGAGTTCAAAACGTAATGTTTCATTCAGTGAAAACGGTTGAATCGGGTGATTAAAAAGTACAATAATTACTTCTGAGATGTAGTGGAGTAGAAGACGAAAGTAGCATCAAATAGAAATACTCAAGTAAAGTACAAATACCTCAAATGTGTACTTAAGTACAGTACTTGAATAAATACTTACTTACATTCCACCACTGATTAGATAGTTAAGATTTAAAGATTGTGTTTTCCATACATGAACAAGCACACTGAAGTACTGCATCAACTTGGTGTTGTTAGAATATCATAGGTAGAGTTTACTAAATTGAGAATCAACTAAAGCTTTGTGAAGTAACAGCTTGTATGTAGTAAAGGCCTGATCCATTAACCTTTTCAGTATTTTACAAGATCAAACAAATCATGTTTGGCTCCTTCCATACTGAAGTTGAACGCTAGATTATTAAGAGTTATGGTCTTATCAAGTTGAAATGTAAATGATGAAAAAACAGACTTAAAAAAATAAAGATTATCAGTGTTATTCTCAATCATTTAAACTGTGCTTTACCTGCAAGATATCCTACGTCCATCGTTTCACTCTGGGATGGTGCTTTATCTGAAAATACTGTCAGAAATATTGAGTTATCTGTTTTTGCATGGAGAGCAGCTTTATGAAATCTGATGTGTAAAGGGAACGTTTGGGGGAAAGAAAGAGAGACTGTTGAATACCTCTAGAGATGTAGGTCTCAGGCCTTTCAGGCCTTTCAGGCTCAGATACGGACTCTGGTCTGGGGATGGGGGCTGGTGGACGATTCAGGATTTCTGATTTATAGATGCCGTTTTCATCCACGGTATCATAGATATCCTCTGGGCAGAGGTTGTATGGATCCTCCTCTTCTTCAATTAGATCTAAGTCACTATGATTGTTCTTTTCCTCTTCCTCACTTTTAGGGTGGTCATTGTTGTCCGGGTCTTCACTGGCGTGTGGTTTTGCTGAAGGACACAACGTAACTGCTTTACCCATACTATATTATATGTACTGTACTATATTATAAATGTTGCTATTTAAGGTCATTACTTCAGTTATTCAAATGTATACCTTGGAAGAACTTCCTAAGCATAACTTCCTCTGGGTTCTCGTCTACAGCATTCATCGACTCATCTGAAAAAACAAACAAATCATCAGCATCAGTATAAAGGGGTAGTTCAGGCGTTTTGAAGTGGGGTTGTATGAGGTACTCATCCATAGTCAGTGTATTATCTACAGTAGATGATGGACAGTACACTCCCAGTTTGGAGAAGTAGACAGGAGTTTACCTTGCTGTGAGACAGCTATACAGTCTATGTTTCCGATAGGGAACTGAAGCCGTCATCTATGCTCTCATCAAATCAACCAGACTCTATTGAAAAAAACTGTAATTTTACCTCACAGAACACAAGAGTTTCTGGTCTACTGCTGCCTCAATTGGTTAGTTTTTTTGTGTTATAGTGTTTTTGTACTAAAAACTAACCGATTGAGGCAGCGGTAGACCAGCAATTTCCGTGTTCTGCGAGGTAAAATTACAGTTTTTTTCAATGGAGTCTGGTGGCTTTGGAGAGAACATACAACGGCTTCAGTTCCCCGTCTGAAAGGGCAGTCTCACGGCAAGGTAAAGCGCTGAAAATATTGTAAATATAGCGTACACTTCATCTGATACAGATTTTTTTTAGGTGAGCTTTTCTTTTAGGTTGCTAAAATAAGTTTTGCTGCCGGCCCCGTCCACAGCAGTACATTGCTTTGGTTCTGTGCGGTAACTCCTGTCTGCTTCTCCAAACTGGGGTCATGCTGACCGCCGTCTACTGTTGGTAATGCACCGACTATGGATAAGTACCTCATACAACCCCACTTCAAAACACCCAAACTATTCTTTTAACCATGCGTTTTTTAGTCGCCATTGTTAGGATCAATCAATAAAATCATCTTACATAGGTCCTCTGCACATTCAGGGTCAATCCCCAGCATTGACTCATATATGTCCTCTGAGCATCCCGAGTACTTCATCATGATGTCTTGAGAGGAAGCTGACATCATCTCATACACCTCTGCACTCTCCTCTGTGTTGATGGAGCCCTCAATGTGAGACTTGAGCATGTCTGCTGTCTCCTAGATTAGTTTGAACACAAGAGACGGGCAGACACTGAGTATAAAGATACGACAACCTGACCGTCAGGAGAAAAATATCCCAAAACTAAGCTTTCATCGCTGGACTTACAACAAATTCATCCATGAACTGTCTGAGATCAGAGAAGCCACTCTTCTCTGCCAGCGTGTTTGGGTAGTCTCCAGACTTGTTCATCACGCTGTAAGCCTGCAGAGCCCCGGGACACTGAAGGAGAATGGTGGTCAGCTTCTTCAGGCCGTACTTAGCAGCAAAGTGGAGCAGCGTGGGAAGCTCCTCACTACGCTGATCTGAAGGACAAATAGCAATCAGATAAAATCATTCGTACGACTGTATGCTGACTCTTAAAAGCTGCTTTTACTCTTTGAGGTTAAACAGGCCTTGCAGATGTGGATCAAATATGCTTTCAAATGCTTCCAGATATGTTCTTGTGACACATCCGCAACAACAGCACATCTGCCCCCAACTTACTTGTGGAAAGCAAGAAATCAAACAAGAAATCAGTGTTGTGTTGTACTCACATGCCGCCATATTGTCTTCTTCAATCTGTCTGATTCCAAACAGCTGAAGACTAGTTGCAGGCAGTCTGGATTTTAACGAGTCAGTTAGCATTTTGTCCAGTGATTCAGTCGCATTGGACGTCAAGCTGAAGGCCTGAAAGTACAAAAAAATGACTTACACAACATGGAGAGCAAACAACATTAGCAAAACAATACTGTTTACTGTACGACGTAATGACTCACCTGGCAGATGAAGTTAACAGGATCAGCAGCCTTTTCAAGACACCGACTGACTTCTCCCATGTTGGTATAAAATGTAACAGGCCTCAAGCTGACAGAGTGCTGGTCAGTGTACATGGTGAGTGATACCACTCCAGCAGGCATATCTAGTAGGAAAAAAAGAAAATATAGTGAGTTCAGATTGAAGGTTTCAAGATATTGCCATCAACACTGAAAAAACAGTGTAAGGTCACATGACTTACCAGGTGTAATAACACTTATAGTGTATTCATTCTCCACAGTGCCTGGGACTCTTTTTGCATCTACATTTTCAGATGAAAACTCCACCACTGGTGCCGACTGATCGTCTACTTGTGTACTATGTGTGAAAATGATAAAAAGTCTCTCCCGTTCCTTAAAAAAAAAGGGACAATAGAACGAATTACGGACAATAATAGTTCATTAGTATTGAAACCACTACAAACTCTTCTGCTTCAATCAACAGCACTAACATAATGCAAATGCTAAATATTTCTGCAATGCACTCAATCCTGTCTCACACAATTAAAGGTCTTACTGATAACATTTTTATGTAGACGAATAATAATAATACAAAATAATACATCCACGGAGCTTTTAGAAAGGTGCCGAATAAAAGTATAGTTTTTCCTAAAAGAAAATATGATTGTGAATGAATCATTTTCAAAATACTGACGGGTCCAAAATGAATGTTTGTTTATCTCTGTGGAAGATATCTGACGTTTGGTTCCCACTTCTAAAAAGGCTTGTGAGCCAATAGTAAAACAACGTTGGTATCACGTGATCAAGTTGCCAGTTAGTGTGTAAAAAACAGACAAATGGTTGCGTTTGACACAGGTGTCTCCATCAGGCTGCAGAATAAGTGAATATTTACCGTGGCAACAAGTGACAACTGACGTTGGCACATATTAGCTGCCTTAGCTTAATCATCCGAACAACAATAACCCATAAAATTACAATTCGGCATATTTAAACAAACCCAACAATAACAACCAGCAACCATAGTCCATACAACCTTAACTAATGTGTTGTCACTGGTTAGATTTTCGAAATGAGAAAAATAACAGTCGCACACACACACACCTAATGTAGGCCTATAGCTACATGTTGCAAAACGAATTCATTACTCCGCCACGAAAGACTCATCACTTGACATAACTGTCTGTCTGAGTGTCACTACGCTGGTTGTGCGACAAACTGGCAACCATTTGTTGTGAAGGGAATGCAGTGGAACGGGGGAGGGAGGATGTGACATCTAGTAGCTGAATGTTATCAATGTTATCAAGAGCACCTTTAAATTAAGAAAAAGTGTGAAATAAAGTTGAATAACACACTCGTTACACATAGTATCATCTTGGAAGCAGCTCTGATCCATACTAATATTATCTTCGTTATTTTTATTATGTAATTACTTCAGTCTTACCCCACACAGAACTCTGTTTGGTTGAACGGTGAGACAGGTGAGGTGCGTGGGCGTACTAAGTTCCTCACTTGCTGAATTCCCCGCGCTCACCGCTTCTTCATCCTCCAGGACAGTTTCTTGTTGCTCTGCTGACACCAATTCCTCTGTTTCATCAGTGGTGGGACTTTCAGTTGGAGAGGCTGCTGTCATGTGCAACTCTGCTGCAGCTACAGCTTCTCTCTTATATTCAGCCTCCACTTGTCTGCCTTTTGAATAAAAAAACAAAGACATTATTATCAAAACTCAATCCCTTCTATAGTCACCTAAATATTCTGCATGCTTCAATTATTCAGTGAGGGCTGAAGTCTCAGTTCACACACAAAAAATACATTTTCTCTGCTGATGGTTTGTTTTAAATGCTGAAGTTTGTGGTATCCACCTCTGAAACTTCTGCCAACCACCTTAAAGGGGAAGTTTTAAAGTGAGGTTATATGAGGTATCTATAGTCATTGTATTACCTACAGTAAATGACGGTCGGCACGCTCCCAGCATCAAGAAACAGACAGGAGGAGCAAAGCAATGTACTGCTGTGGACGGGGCCAGCAGCTAAACATATTTTAGCCACCTAAAAGAAAGGCTCACCTAAAATAAAATCGATATCCGTTTATGTGTCCACTACATTTAGAATATTTTCTGACAGGGAACTGAAATGAAAGTGAAATGTGTCTATACTGTTTTTGTCGACGGAGGCTTTGAGGCGAGCATAGATGAGTTTCACTTTCAGTCATCTACTGTAGATAATACGCTGACTATGGATAAGTGTGCCTCATACAACTCCACTTCAAAACACCCAAACTATCACTTTAAGACAATGTAGGTGAGTGGAATTTCATGTGTGCTGTTCAAAACATTTGATAAAACACAGTTTGAACACAGTGTGAACAGTTTTCACAAGGACTATTCCTCCGTCAAAAATCAGTTCAAGTGAAAACAGCTGGTTCTGTGGATTAATGTGATTAACCAGGACATTGTTGTTGTCTCTGGAAAGGCAAGATGCTAATGAGTTTTGTTCAAACCTTTCTTGTCAGATCTTGACCATCAGATACAGTATGGAAATTAATTTACTTCCATTGGAGTGGAGCAGAGTTCGATATCTCAAAACTTTACCACATGAATCGTAGGGGTGTAAATCACAAGTTTCACACGATATGATATTTGCCGATATCACAGTGTCTGCAATGATACGATTTCAATCCAATTCAATTCAGGGGCCTACGATCGATGATATCATATTTCATATATATTTAACACAATCAGTTACTTTTATATCAACTCAAAAAAAGCAACTGAATTATGATTTATATCACTGGTTGTTCACATTTCTCATGTTTAAGTGCAAATGTTTTTTATCAGTTAAGAATTTAAAAATAAAGATGTATCTTAAAGATGACGATATGCATCAATGTTTTCACTTTTTATCGATGATATTGGATCAATGAATAGATATATTGATACAGATCGCTGTATCGTTATACCCCCTAATGTATCGGTAAATAGGCAAGTGAGAGAACGTGTCTTTTTGGTTTTTTTGGGGTGAACTGACAGCTTAAGCAGCTTATCTGAATTTTAAATAGCTGTAATATTTTGAGAAAAAGCTACATAAATACAGCTATAATAATACACCACAAAAGTGTGAGGTCTTTAAAGGCAAAAAAAATAAATAATTAAGTGCGGTTAGTTTTGCGTACTGTCAGCAATGGACTCCAAAATGGTGGAAACGTAGAGAGCAGGGTCGTCGTCAGCGTAGAGCTTTCTCCATCTCGGCCAGTCTTCGAAGCACTCAGTCGGCACGTCATCCTCTGACACGCCGCACAGCAGCGCCACCACTCTGTGTGGAGGATGAAGGAGTCTCTGAAGCGATCCCTGCAGTTCGGGGTCACTGAGCATTTCCAGGATCACTCCCGTGAGGAGCAGCACAACGCACCTGCAGCTCTGGAAACGTTCAAAGTCATATCCGTGGAGCTGATCGGCTGGCTCGACCGCGTACATCAAAATAGACCTTTTGCGGAATTTTCTGGAGGATTTCAAGATCTGATGCAAATATGATGCCCATTCCTGCGCCTCGGCTGAGTGCAGAATCAACGTCTCGTGTACTGAATGTGATTCAGATTTAGCTGAAAAACAGAACAGTGTGATTAGTATGCACAGTGCAAACAGACTCAAAATTGCCCCACCAAAGCATAAAACTGGAAAATATTAATCATTAGTTCCTTAAACGCTGCTGATCCAGCCTGACCACGTGAAATGAATCACAATCCTGTAATCACCTCAAACATTATACTAATGATGCAACACTGGGGACATTATGTGTTGCTCTCCATGTTGCAGGAGGTAATGTTTGTCGTGGAAATGCTCCCACAACATACCAGCTGTCCGGCGGTGAAACGTCAAGGTGACTGTGGTTGGAGAATGAATGTCCGATTTGTTTGATATTTCAGCGCCGGGCCAACAAGGCGTTGTGCAAACATTGCACCGTGTCAACACTGGTCAGAGTAATTTTGTTTGACTCATTACAGTGTTTAATCAGGTCAAGTTCACCTCTGTACATGCTAACTGGGAGAGAAACCCAACACGACTATTTCACCTTGATCTCAGTCCGCTCCTAATGACAGGGCAGAGAGACTCGCCATCTGTTTCTTAATGGAGCGATAACATGGTTCAAATTTAGACGTATGGGAAATTCAAAATAATGACCGACATATTAATTTAACCTTACAGGAAGGCTAAGATGCTAGCTTCCTCTTTTTTTAAGCTCTGAGAAGAATTGTCAATGAAACTTCAGTTAAATAAAGTTCAATTAAATAAACACATATATTTAAAAGAATAGATAAAACATTCTAAAAGAGTAATAAATATTGTGTAAAAAGCTCTACAGCTTTTGGGTATAGTTTCACCACGTGAAACTGACCAAAAAGACAGTTATACTGTAGAAGATAGGTCGTATTTACCTGATTTAACACTTGAGACGGGTTCCTCCATGGTCGTGAAGCCTCAAAATCACCCAACAAGAAACATCATTTGCTCAAATCCACCGTATATCCTTTTGGTTTCTCAAGTTTACCGAAGCTCAATTCCTCTTCAACTGAGACTACATTAGCTTTCACCAGCTGTAGCCCTTTGCTCAGTTGTATAAATAGCAACACTCAGTTTCCTGATTTTGGTGACACTGCCCCACTTCCTGAAACAGTTGAAGAAGTGAGAAAATGCACCGCAGCGGTGTCATGTCGTGCAACATGTCTGCGATTACACATTGCTGTTTGTCATTAGTCATTTGTAGATATTCACGGCAAAAGTGAAAGAATTCAAAAGAAGGGTTTAATAAATAAAAAGGGGCAGCCAGCTGAGTTACTGGGTTGAACTTTGAGACGTTGATGTAGAAAACAGATTAATACAAAGTGTTCTATGTAGGTAACACACACACACACACACACACACACACACACACACACACACACACAGCCGTGTACTTCTATCTTTGTGAGGACACTTATTGACATAATGCATTCCCAAGCCCCTTACCTTAACCTTAACCATCACAACTAAATGCCTGACCCCAACCCTTACACTAACCCTAACCTAAACCTAAGACTAATTCTAACCTGGACCTTAAAACCAAGTTTGAACCCTCAAACAGGCCTTTGAAGGTCTGTCCAATGAGGACCGGCTAAAATGTCCTCACTTTCCAAAAATGTCCTCACTCTGAAGGTCTAAAACTCAAATTGGTCCTCACAAAGGTAGCTATACAAGAACACACACACACACATACACCCCCACACACACACACTAGTTCACCTGTTGTGTGAGACCCATGCTTCTTCCGTATTTTCACTTCCTTAACAAGGTGCGGTGAGTCTGGAGAGTTTCACTCTACAGATTATCTCTCAAATAAACATGCGTATCTCTAAACAGTATCACCCTGATCATATTAGCTGCACCTAAAAACTCTGCTACCACAGATGTGTTGTTATAAAAGTTAATGTTAAACTTACATATCTCTACTTTTATAAGCAATAAAACTTTAAACGTGCTGGTACACTGTTTCTGGGTCATTGTAAAGCTTATGCATACGTACATATAATACTGCATGTACGCAGCTACACTCAGCATTGACAGTGAGGGTGTATTTTTTGGCTTCATGCTGTATACATGTTTAGGATAGAACTTGTAATAATGTCTGTTTTATTATTATGATTCGATATTTAGTACAGAGTTATTTATGTGCTCAAATGCTGACTGAAAATGATCACACACATACACAGTACACACACACAAGAGCACACACAATGTATTTCTTATGTTAAACAAGCTGAATGAATCATCTGTATGTTGTCACTATTACTATGGATGTGAATTTCTCCTCTTGCATGAAACAGCTGATTGCAACAACACAAGGCACCACACAGATACAACCACTAGAGGGCAGCAGTCAATCACTTACACTAGCCAACTAACCATCTCCATCACCTCTCACTATGCATGCAGACTACTGTACCAGAGGAAATCAGTCACTACAAGGCAGGCACCTCTATACAGGTGTACTTTAGCAGTAATACTCAGGGTATAATATATTATTTAAATGCACTGTATTGGTTACACAGACTTAACAACCTATCTCTAACTGCGGGGAGTTGGTTTGAGCATCTTTACTACTCTTTCTCCTCAGCTCCAGATAAAGTTGGCGTGGAAGACTGAACTAAAGACAACACCCTCATGCCACATCAAAAGAGAAAAACTGTTTGGACTTCTGCAGGTCAGGTTGAAGAACATGGACATGATATCTTCTATGTCAGAAGTTTTCAAAATGGGAGGCGGGCGTCCCCAGGGGGGCTCCAAACTGTTTCAGGGGAGGCTTACATTAGTTTTTACATTAATTATCAAGAAAGATTACATAGAATAGCCTTAATGTGTGTGATTTGGTTAAAGAGATAGTTCAGAGACAGTAGTTTGAGCGAATTTTACGTTTTTTTTCCAGAGTCAGAATCTCGTAAATGTTTTAGGACAGACCTTCTTTATGTATTTGGTGATGTCTGAAGTTATGTCAAACTGCAATATTAGGCTATCTTAGCTCAATTGTTGAGTGCCTATGGGATCAAAAAACAAAATCATGATCCTATAGACATCCAGGAATTGATTGAAACTAAGCAAGTAAACTAAGGGAGGGTGAGGGGGCGCCTTTGAAAACCCCTGTTCTATGGGAATGTCGATGCAGCCTGTATTTCTTTGGAGAGATGGACTTCTGTTGTTAAAGGAAAAGTCAAGACTATATAGTGCCCTCAGAAATGTATACAATGGAACAAAACAGTCCATGGCATGGACACTACTTTTTGATAACAATCCCACATCGCAATGCGTCACATTTTATAGATATGAAAATTATTGTTGTGTGACTCTACATCTGCTTGTGTTGACGCAAAATGACGATTCGTAAGTGTCCGAAATCTCAATTTACTCTACTTAAATTGTAAAAAACTGTAATATTAGTACACAGCAGTGAGCAAGCTCCAGTTCTGAAAAGTGAAGCCAATGCTGAAGTGCCTTAAACTTGCATTCTTTCTAATAGCCAGCAGGGGGCGACTCCTCTGGTTGCAAAAAGTAGTCTGATTGTATAGAAGTCTATGAGAAAATGAGCCTACTTCTCACTTGATTTATTACCTCAGTAAACATTATAAACATGAGTTTATGGTCTCAATCACTAGTTTCAAGTCTTCTTCAATACAGCATGATGTTCATTTACTAAATTATGATCCCATTTAGAGTCAAATAGACGATAAAGCAGGGTATGCTTTAGGGTGTGGCTACCTTGTGATTGACAGGTCGCTACCAAGGTGTTGTCCGGTTTGGGAGTTGTTCGTGTTTTTGTCTTACAACTTTAACTCTTTCACAGTATGTTTTCAGTTCATGAAAGTTAATTATAACCTTTTTGGTCGCGACGGCCAAATTAACAAATTTGAGGCTTCAAAACAGCAGTCCACAAACCAATGGGTAACATCACGGTGACTACGTCCACTTCTTATATACAGTCTATGGTGCACAGGCAAAAACAGCTAACTTCACATTAGGTTGCAGAGCTTAAACCCCTTTTTTCACATATTTATGCTGCATGTGAAGTGTTGAAGGCTACACTTGAGGTACATTTTCCTGGCATGGCTTAGACCCACTGAACCAATTTGAAGGCGAAGTAAATGCCAATGAACACAAAGCAATCATCAGTGATCACGATCATTTTATGAGAACTGATGGACCTGATCGCAGCCCAACAAAGCCCTCACAGGGGTTTCTGTAGCAGCACCTGAAACAGCTTTTTCCACCTCCACCAACAAAACACCAAACCATCACATCTCTTGTAGAATTACTTCAACAAACTTCCCGACACTTGTGGAATCAAAGCCAAGAAGCTGTTCGTTGTGGCTCACGGTTTAAACCTTTTTGTTGAGGTTTGGTTTATTTTGGCATGTACATGTAGGTTTGCCCTGTCCTCAATCTTCAGTTTCTTTAATTATAGTTACAAAATCACGAGACAAGAGTTTATTCACTTGTCTAAGCATGAATTTCATCCATGAAATCAATTTACACAGCTTTGCCTTTCTCCAATAATGCAATTAGTTTTGTTTCTGCTTTGACCTCTTCCTCCGACGTAGACCTTTTAATGGCCGCAGCAGAAGTTCACTCTCTGACTTCTGAAGCTGCCTGTGAAGAGCAGGGTGATCCATGACCCGCCTTTAAGTACAATTTCCTGTAGAAAAAGAATCCCCTAATTTCTTCTAACTCTGCCATTAGCTACCATAAGCATGACCGGCCCGTTACCTTTTGTTTGGGCTCCCTTGAAACCACTATCTATTAGGTGGCTCAAATCAAATCCCTGCAGCCTGAGTTTAATAAGAGAATATTTTCGCTCCTATATTTTAACCTTGTTATCCAATATCCTGTCTTTTTAGTCTGCCGTGTGTTTTCAGCACACAGAGCGCCTCAGCCAGAGAGCGTGCGTCAGTTCACAACAGAGACCTGACATCCTGCCTCTCGGAGCACAAAGGTTCACACAAGGACTAACAGCTTGCTGATATTCTGCTATGCTGGCTCTGGATTAGTCAGCGTTACGTACATTAACAGTTTACTACTGACCAGGCTAATTTTAGTTTAAGTCTCCCTGAGCCAGGCCTAGATGTTAGCTGGGCTGCTTAAAGGTAGAGTGTGTAGGATTTGGCGGCATCTAGTGCCAACTGAGTACCCCTTCGCTCACTCCTCCCTTTCCAAGACTGCAGTAACGTGAGCTACCGAGTGCAAAACCGTGGTAACGCCGTTCGCCAACAAAATTACGTTCCCATAAAACTAAACTACATAACCAAAATACGTTTTGAGGGAAATGTATTTTCTCCTGGATCACGGTTGTAGTTTTAAACAGTTTTAAACACGTGATTAACGTTGCAAATTGAAACAAAACAAAACGAAGATGCAACAAAACTACAGGGTTAGGTTTAGTAAAAAAACATCATGGTTTGGATCCTGGGGGAAAGTCCAGTGTTTGTTGGACCCATCCATCTCTCCTCCCGCGCACCAGTAGTGGACTTTCTCGCTTCTTATACCCGTTATTATTCAAAAACGTTATTATTTAACGTAACTTTCATCCATGGTCGTTTGATATATTACGCCACCTGCTCTGTCTGTTGTATTATGTCACTCGCTGCAGCTGTCCGCAGACTTACAAAGGTATTTGTTAAACATGAAAGACAAACGTAATCCGCGACAAAATACATTTCCTTCCAAACGTAATTGAGAATGCAATTTAGTTGTATGGGATTGTAATTTTTAAAAGACAGGGCTGCTCGCTCAGAGGCCGTCCTTTAGGAGTAATGGAAGTCAGACGGAGGATGGCGGAACCACGGTTTTACACTCTACGGCTCACGTTACCGCAGTTTCACAAGCATGTCGAATTACGAGAACTACGAGAACTACGAGAACTACGGTGGCCTTCAGGTAACATAAAAACGTGAAAGGCTCTCACTAAAGCCAGTTTTTGTTTCTTCCGTTCTGTGCTACTGTAGAAACATGGCCGCTCCTTATGTAGATATGAAGGGCTCATTCTAACCTAACGAAAACATGAATCTTAGTTTCAGGTGATTAAACACTAGGGCTGAAACTAACGATTATTTTCATTGTCGTTTAATCTGTCATTTATTTTCTCCATTAATCGATTGGTTATTTGGTTTATAAAATGTCAGAAAATGGTGAAAAATGTTGATCAGTGTTCCCCAAAGCCCAAGATGACGTCCTCAAATGTCTTGTTTTGTCCACAACTCAAAGATGTTCAGTTTATTCGATTATCAAATTAGTTTAATTAAATAATTTAATAGTGAACAACTAATCGATTAATCGTTGCAGCTCTATTAGACACTAATGAAAACATAGTTATTCAAATTTTATTCAATTTCTGCTAATAGATCCTCCGAAATGCCACACGCTGTTCCTTTAATATGAGATTCAACATGAGGCTTCTCGACTATGTTTGGCTTATTTTACTGGGAATTACACATTCATTTCTTTTGCATAATTATTTAAACCTGGGCAGATATAATTTTGCAACTTTTCTCGGTTAACTCATTGTTACTCAGACTCATGAAATCTCTTTTGTAGCTGACAGACACACAATTACTGCGATGATGAGTATGAGAAAATGGATTTGTGCCAATTTCCTGAACTGAATTTGATTTCAATAACTTCCACATAATGTGCCTCTTGGGTGAAAATTAACCAAAAAGTAATTTTTGAGGAATGGAAGAAATGCAGCCTTATTTAAACATGTACCTTTGAAACAGTTTCACGAGCTCATGAAATTTGCTCAGCTCATAGAGAAGCCTGTACAGAACAACATGAATAACATCCAAACTAGAGTCACTACAAAGCACTCCGAGGCAGGAGGCTGTAACAGAGGGGGAGCGGAGTACTGTACATCTAATATTGCCGACATAATGGTCATGTTACCGTCTCATTTACTGTACTTCCCCCATCCCGGGAAAGCTCTACCTCGTATCTGCTCTACCTCTGAGGCTGTTTGGGAGACTTTTAAAGTGGAGGAAGCCAGAAACAAAGCGCAGTCCGAGGACACGGAGTGCAATCTTGAAATGGAAAACTGAAATGGGGAAAGGGTCTCCAGCTGAAATGTTATTTGGATGATAGCCTGCATAAGAAAGGAACTGTGTTTGGTTTCTCATTGAGAGTCACCAGCAGGGCTCATTGTGATAAGAAAATAAGTCTAATGTTACCTGATCTGGTATAATGTGGACCAATTACCACTCCATTGCACTTCATTACAGGACTGTAATAGGGCCGGGGGTCAGTGCTTGAGATGGAGTGGCAGAGGAAAATTGAGTCGTCATTGATAATATGATAAAAACTGACAGTGAGAGGCCCCTCCAACAAATTATTGAAATTTACAGTTGATAGGGAAACACTATAACCTCATTTGGTAAGCAGCTGGCAAGCACTTGTACAAAGCAGGTCCTCGAACACAATGAGAGGCTTATGGAGAGAGGGAAATCCAAAACTATCACAGAATAGTTTTAGCCTCCTGCTCATTGGCCTCTGCCACTGAGTGTGCATGTGTTCAGTTTTTAGAAATATCTTAAACTACCCCACCGGACAGTATTTTTCTCTTGAACAGGTAGATTGTGGGACCCATTATAGGTTGCAACAATGATATGCTGACAAAAAAAATCTGTCCAAACAAACAAATGAAGTGTGGCAGACATTATTTCCATTCTCTCTCCACAGCGGAATAGGGAAATATAAAATCTCACCGTTTCTGTAAACCACTCTGCTCTTGGAAAAGGTACGGCAGCCATTTGTTTGCCTCAGTTAAAGTGCCTCCATTTGAGGCCCCTTGAATAAATAAATCAAATAAACCGCCGTCAGACATACATTTCCAATCCATCAAGGTAATCAGATTCTGTTTACCTGAATGGGAACTATTCTAAAATGTTATTAAAAACTTAAATGGAGTTTAGGTGTGGAATAACCAGGCACAGGAAATGATGAGCAAACAGCAGGATAAGATTCCAATTACTATTAAACAAGCATTGCATTGACTAGTAAAGAGGAAAATAGCTTTGACATTTTCCACAGCCGGAGCTCCCACCTGACAGGCTTTGTCGTATGAGAGCACGGCAAATTCAATTCAGAGGCTTTTAGACGGGAGGTAGTCAACGCTTCCTCCTGAAATACTGCTTAAAGGCCCATTTTCACTTACTCCACCTGTCGTCAGCATCCAGATGTTTAGAGAATAGATACTTATTGTGTAATAATTGTTTTTTATTTTTAAAGAATGTATCTTTGCCAGTTTGATGGAATAAATAATATATATACTGTATTAGGAGTGTAAGAAAATAGAGAACATATCGAGCATCGCGATATTGTGTTTTGCGACACTGTATTGATTCTAAAAAACACTGTATTGATTTTTAATTAATAGTTTACATGCAAAGATTGACTCAATCAATACTTAACTTAATTTGCAAAGATATATATTTATATATACATAAGGTGGTGTGTTCTTTATACTATGATGGTTTTCCTATAAATTAGATTTAAAAAAACTGCAATATATCGCCTTGCTTACAGAATTGCAATATATCACGATATATTGAATCGTAACCTCTGTATCATGATATGTATCATATCACCAGATTCCTACCTATACACAACCCTAGTGTGTAAGCGATAATGTACAGCGAGCCAGTCATTGTTGTGAAATAAACCCCGACAGGGCGATGCAGCACTTACATCTCAACGGACTGTTATACATAGCAACGGTCTGTTATACATAGCAACGGTCTGCTATAAAGAAATAGCAGTCCGTAGAACGCCGTGATTGTCCAATCAGAATCGAGTATTCAACAAAACTGTGTGATAAATATTAATAAGACATACGAAAAATATATATAAGAAATAAGAATGAACCTATTTGATCATGCATTAAAAGCTGTATCAAATACAAGGCATAAGGAAATATACTGTGTGTTCAAAATGCGTCGTTTGCAGCTCACCGTCATTTTCCTGAAGCATTTACAACACGTCCTAACGTTAGGAATTCAACAAGGCCATAAAGTCATTACCTTGCACTGAAGGAAATATAATTTATGAATCATTTAGAGGCCCAGTTAAGTTTATCTCACATATCTAAATAGGCAATATATTGAATGCATGCTTCATTGATCAAAACTGTTGTGGGACAACTTATCAAGCAGCCATCTTTAGCTACTATTTAAAGATCATTTCGCTTTCATCTACAGTCTCCACTCAGCTGAAATCACTTCGACATGATAAGACAGTCAATTTGGATGTCAGCTTTGGCTACAGTAATCACACTGGCCACTAGATAAGTGTGACTTTATTTATTTATATTGAGCCCCGTGCGTGTCTAGTTGAAGATAATAGTTTCATTTTCCAAGAGAAAGTTTGCCAGCTGCCCTCATTGTGGAGTAAATGTGACAGATTTCTGCTTCATTAGGATTCATCGGGCTGACAAAGATGGATTCGTAAGATGTATCAACAATAGCAAAAGCAATATTCAGGGTCCCATGAATCTCTTTACTTTCCTTGTACTGGCTTAAAGACACGGTTTACAATTTGAGATTTACAGATCACAGGTGACAGCCAGAGAATAAAGATGAGTACTGACGCTCTACAAAGTAACGGCTCAAGAAAAGTTCCTCCAACATATCAAAAGTGCTGCACGAAAAACACATTTTCCACAAAATGTTCTCTTTGCGTTCAAGAAAAAAATAGCATTTTGTATTTTGATTGGTATATTTAATAATAATTGAGAACTCAGTGAAGTACTTTAGTCATGTTTTCAGGATTCATAGGGGGCCTGAACAATTCAAACACTTTCTGTAAAACGCATTTAGAGAATTTTGAATTTATCTAAAAATGCTGGAGGATAACAGATTAAATCTACCAGCTTTCTTTTTGTTGTTATATGGTGGTACAAGTCATAACTATCTTAAGCTTCTTTAAAGGCAGCTTAAAGTGGTTATTGCAGAATATATAACAGGTCAAACATAATTGGTTTGAATAATTAAAAAAATTATCCTCTATTAATCCTCTATGACAGTAAACTGAATATCTTTGAGTTGTGGAAAAAACAAGACATTTGAGGACGTCATCTTCGGCTTTGGGAAACATTGATCATAATTTTTCACCATTTTCTGACATTTTATAAACCAACAGCTGATTGATGAATTGAGAAAATAATCATGAGATTAATCGATGAAAATAATCATTAGCTGCAGCCCTAAATTCATGCATGTGTAAATAGTTAAATAACACTGACTTTGGATAAATGGGAAAAATATATTTATTTATATTTTCTTTTTTTATCATATCATATCATATTATATCATATCATATCATATCATATCATATCATATCATAATATATTATACAGTAAACTATGATTTTTGTCTTATTTCGAAAACCACTTTAGCTGTTTTGTAGAAAAACTCAGTTGTTGATGGTCAGTGTGATACAAAGTACCAGGTGTAACCAACATTTCCTCATAATTTTCCTCACGTTAAGCAGATTTCTTGAATTACTTGCCATCAACAAATGGTCATGTCAGGTGACCGTTGAGAAACACCCCTAAGCATTACAGTAGCACTTCACTGTGTCCTCTGGTATATTTGAAATCTTGGACTTTTCTCTCTGTAGTATGCTAGAGTCCCGATGATATCAAACTGGTCTGTCTCCAAAAGTTATCTGTGGCCTCTGAGAGACTATCCCCCGTTGTTTCGCTGGTTGTCACTCAGCCAGGTGGGATTGTTTGTCCAAGTTAGCAACAGTAACATGGAGAGGCAGAACTTATCCTGCTGCTTCATTACGTATGACCGGGGTTAAATCGGTACTGTTGAAGGATTATGGAATATTTAATGCTTTAACTGTGTGTAGTGGAGGGTGACAGGAGTGACGAGACACTAGAGTCGGGGTTGTCAGACAGCAGAGGTCATGAACTATGTGAAACAATAGAGCCACAGGGCACCACCAGACATACGTTAATTAAATGCAGATTTGATGATGACACTGACTCCAATTTGCTCTATTCCAAGTTGGCACAGTAGCCTGCATGGTCAACCAGCTCTGGTACGAGTCCTTTCAGAAACTGAGAAAGGTTCCTTCACAGTCCCATAAATGGATCCTTGTGGAACATTTCTTTGGGCTTTTCAAAATGTCACCCAGCTCGTTCCTACAGGGACTATTGTGACGGGAAGTCACCTGAGGGGTTCATAAAGTCCTACATATGGAGCAGCTGTGAAAGAGGCCTCCAAGAAGCTTTAATTCTCAAAATTAAAGTGCATACTTACAAAGATATTGCATTACAGAGCACCACTGCTAGTGTAGCATGAGGATTTTGCACTTCCACAATGAGGCACAAGAGGTCAGAGCTCCACTACAAATACAATGAAGCACGCTGGCGTCTCATCCACAGCTGCTGTATGTATGCCAGGCATGCACTATTCATCGTTATCGTGAAGGCCATTGCCTGAAAGATGTCTGCTGAAATAAGTTTGCTTAAAACATCATTACAAATCCAATTAATAGTGTCATTAAACTAGATGAAAAGAGTGACAACATTGTGTGATTTGAATTCTTTGAAAATACAGAAAGCTTGCAGCTGAATACCAGGTAGCAATCTGGTCACTGATGTTTAAATGTATTGAGGAAGGTGCTGCCGTGTACTGTTATGTTACACTCAGTCATTTACAGATAGATTTCTTCATCTCAATGAGGTCGATTTCTTAATATGTTTAGCTGGAGAATACGGCCAAATGGTATTTGTTACCACCAGTAATACTATATCAATCATTTAAAATTCAATATGAAAAGCACCTTTCAAAATTCATAAGGTTTAGCTCACTGTAAGTTGATCTTGTTGAGGTTTTTTCATTGAAACCCTTTGACTACAGTCCATTGCATTAATCTGTGATAAGGTCCATCTCTACTGACAGTCACACAAAGACAACGTACCATCATTCATGCAATGAGAGGATCAACAGGGCCGGAGGAACGCTAACATACAGGGTTCAAAATGTACAACCCTTCAATTGTAGCTGTTATGGACATCTTTTATTAAAAAATACTCTGCATTTTGTTGTATGTAGTGCTAATTTTCTTAATTTATATTATAGTAATATGTGTTTATATTTCCATGGGATAGCATAATGCTGTATCCTTTATTTTTATTAGACTGCAAGGTAGAATGTATAACACAATAATACAAATAAGCCAGTCGCAGAATGGCTCCCCGTCTGTGTCTTGAATATTAAAGCACTGCATAAATGTCTAGGTTGAAAAGGGGACTGAAAGGTACAGTGTGTTCAATGGTTGATTCATTTGACAAGACAACAACTTTATTCATCTTTAACAAGCCTTAGGTTTTTGTGTTGCAATATTGTATATATCATTAATATATAACAATTGTAATGTTGTTTTAATATATTTTGAATTTTGATGCTTTTTTGGAAACTTCCATGCCAATAAAGTCAATTATGAATTTGAAAATATTGTATGTAGCTATGGTAGCCCTCAAGAGGTCATAATAACATAACCTGTGATCTTTCCTGTGACTATGATGATATTATATATGACTAATACACTGAGAAAAAGTGTCAAAGTTTAATAAAATAGACACATGTAACAAAGACTTCTGCATGTATCAGATGTTTAGTTACACCGACAGACAATGCAAATGTGAAAACTACTGCAGTCATGGTAGGAATTGCACTTCCTGTATCATGTAAACACAAGCTTATTTAAACTAGTAAATATCAATATCAGGCACTGTCCATGGCTAACATTAAGCAACACGTCCATTTCATAAAAAGGATCCTTCAACCTGAAAACAATAGCTTGTAAAGTAATTCTCTTTGTTAGCCAAAACACTTCAGAGATCAACTCAAATATTAAATATTGTTAATCTCATGTTGAAACTAGTAAGATAACTCTAACATGTTAAATCTTTTTCCTAAATTCTGATATAATATTTTTAAGGTAGACAGTTTCTACCTCTGAATACGTTTTTAAAACAGGCATGCTAATTCATATTTTTATATTATTTTTTCACCTCTCACTGAAATCGTTCTTAGCTTATTGAAAATGGAAGATAGGGGTCACGAAAAATACCAAAAATGTTATAAAATGTTATCTTCTCCATCATGATAGCCGGTCCATCAACATTTTCTCAAGCTAATAATTTTTGTCCACTCGTAGCGTGAGTGCCACACATCCAAACCCCACAGGAGAACATGAATATCCCATTAAAGCTAATCTGTTGTCTCCTTTTGCTGTCAGAAAATGTCCTCCATCATCTGACACGCCGTTCCCATTTTCTCCTCCATCATTGACGCCATTGACACTGAGAGGATTATGAGGTAAATCAATAAACACCACCGGCTTCATGAATGAGCACAAGTCTCGGTGAACTGATACCTCCATACCGGGCTAGGTCTATTTACCTGTGATACCAGTACACAGTGGGATCTCTGGGGCCCGTCCTCTATATAGTTAAGATTAGATGTCACCACGCTTTACAATGAGAAGACACAAATCCACACTGTGTCACAGCTCCATGTTAAAGCACAGCATGTACTGTAAGAAACTAGCCAGAAATCAATGTTAATGTTATCTAACACAATAAAGCCTTTGTTATCCTGTTCATCCCTTCTCTTTTTCTCTTTAATAAGCTCAGTATCTTCTCATGCTGCTCTATAAATGAATGTCTTCAACTCGATATTCTTCACTTCCTGCAACTTTCAGAACTTCCTTGCTATTTTTCAGTAGGAAAGCAGATCTCTAACTTTCAGCAAATGGCATGGGACAAGAAGAGGCAAGACTGCCGACCAGACAGACGAGCGTTCCACTCTCCAGCTCTTAACAAGCATAGTAATACATCAGTCAAAAGCAATAATTTTACTATTAATGAAATTCCAATTTGCCTTCAGTGCATTTCACGTTGACATTTTCCACATTGCAACAGTGCTTTGATAAAGTTTTTAAAATGCAAAAACGCATCTAAGAGGCTAAAGACCAGCCCGGGTGTCAGCGTGCCTGGCAGAGGACTATGGTACTTAATTTTTATCGCCATGTGCCCGGGGCATTGAAAGCCTGAATGTTAACATTGGCTCCATTTTCATTATCATCACATGATTATGGATTTTACTGCATTTAGCTGATAATACAACTAGGAGCTCACCTTAAAAAGAAGTTGCTCGAAGGTTTCATTCCTGCCCAAATGAAATTTTCATTTGACAAACAAGTATAATTAGGCTGCACTTCTTGTTCAGTGTCAGTCTGTTTTCTGATTGAACTTAGACCAATTTGCTGCCACTAAATGAGTTTGAATAATTTCCATCCTGAATGTCTCGGGGACATTAGCTTTAGGAGTGCTAAGTGGCCGCATGCTTTTTGAAGTTGCTGATTATTTGATGCCACCCCTGTCTACCTATACGTTTTTGAGCTTACTTCAAAGTTAACAAGGAAAAAAAAAAGCTCCACATAGCCTTCCTCGGAGTACAATGAGAATTTGAAAGTGTTTTTGGCCAGGTCTGGGAGGCAAAGTGAAAATTACTTTAATAAGTGTGTAATACACTTCGTTAGCTTCAATGCTCTTTGCTTCTTCACTTTATTTCTTTCATGTGGCCACTTTTATTGTATTGAATGAGCGGATTTGTTTCTGTTGAAACTGTGCACCTAATAACTAATATTGCAGTATCAGTTTCATTAAAGCCGCTAATTATAAATTAATACATTATGAATTATGAGAAGTGCTGCAGCTTGCTCTCTCATTGCCTCTCTGTTATTGATAATAATGTGACACAAGGATGTTTAGTATACATTAGAAGAAGTGGTAACTAGTGCTAGGCAGTTATACTGTAGCCTTTATCCACATGAAGTGTTTATTTCCTATAACACAATAAGCATAAATATATTAGGAGATAGATAACCTACTATTAATAGCAGCGTAAGCCTCTGCAGCCACAAGAGGAGAAACAGAAGCAGACCACTGTGGATGGCAGAGAAAAGTGGGGTTATTTGTATATTTCCCCCTAATGGATTTGGTAGATGACCTAAAATCTGAGTAACAGCTATTTCAGTAGGTTTAATCCAGTCATCCTCAAAAAAATAAATAAATAAAATAAACAGCAATGTGGAAATTGAACGAGAGAAATGGAGTGAATAAAACGGGTGAGGGCAAAAGAAAGAGAGGATCACAAATAAAGCTCAATGTAGGATTGATGAGAGGAAATGGGGATTTTGACAATGTGATTAAGTAATGGTTTCAAAATATGGCAGCGATGGTGATGTCAATGAAGGGCGGAATTACATTTCATTATCATAAATATAAGGAAGGCAAACTGCGGCTTAGTTATGAGGAGTTTACAGGCTGGTGAGCCAAAGACTCGACCCCAGATCCTCCAACAATCGCTCTAAATGTTTCAGCTACTTTCTTCTGTTGGCTGCATTTGAAGATTTTGGTCATTCATCAGAAACATGTACTGAATAGTTTAACATTAATAAACACTTATCGATATTGAATAGAGTATTTTCAAAGCAAAAAATATATCCTGTCTCATTAAATGATCAAATCTATTTTATGCTTTTCAGGGTTCCCAACCCTGCAAAGAAACTCTGTGCCCAGAAACACGGGATCAAGCTCTCTCCTGTCTCCACGTTCCCAAAGTGGCACTAAATAACAGAGCTACACTCAGAGCAATGGTGGTTTACAGTACAGAGGACTATTGAACTAACACGACAATGGGCTCAGAGACCACTACAAAGTGGAGATAATGCTGTGGACTCGACTCAAAAGACAGAATTACTGTGGATGGAAACGGATTGCAGCACATCTGCGATTCATTTGCGTTGTACTCATTTTTCTAAGGAATGACACGACTCCAAACCAGGGTTATTATGGTAAACTAAAACTGAAACTAAAACGAAAATAAGCAGTGAAAAATATATTTTAGGAAACTGAAACTAAAAAAAACTATTGTTGAAGAAAAACTATAAACTGAAACGATATTGCCTGGTTAAAAAACGAATACAAATAAAATTAAAATGAAGGTAAAACTAAAATAAAAACAATCCATTTAAATTTTAGTTTTTTAACTATTATATAAATAAAGAGACCGTGTGAATTTTCAACTCTCTCTCTCTTGACCTTCCAGGAGGTGGCACTATGACGCAATTGCTTCACATCCGACACTAAAGTAGCGTGAAGATTAAACATTAAACATTATGGTCATTCCTATACAGTCATCCAACCATGTATTTTGTACAGTATGTACTAGGGCTGTCAAATTTAACGTGATAACGCGCTAACGCAAATTTGTTTTAACGCCACTAATTTCTTTAACGCATTAATACAATCGATCTTTTGGAGGTTGTAGTGGGCTCAGTTTTAAAGGTAGAGGGAAGATACTGGCATCATATGAAATTAGAAAAGCTAAAGAATCCATTGGCACCAACCATGTCATGCTAGCTTGTCGAGAAGGAGGTTAAATAACGTTCAAAACTTGCGCTAAATTTTGGCGAGGAAAAACTATCATGACCATTTTCAAAGGGGTCCCTTGACCTCTGACCTCAAGATATGTGAATGAAAATGGGTTCTATGGGTACCCACGAGTCTCCCCTTTACAGACATGCCCACTTTATGATAATCACATGCAGTTTGGGGCAAGTCATAGTCAAGTCAGCACACTGACACACTGACAGCTGTTGTTGCCTGTTGGGCTGCAGTTTGCCATGTTATGATTTGAACATATTTCTATGCTAAATGCAGTACCTGTGAGGGTTTCTGGACAATATTTGTCATTGATTTATGTTGTTAATTGATTGATATATAATAATAAATATATACATACTTTTGCATAAAGCAAGCATATTTTCCCTCTCCCATGTTAATAAGAGTATTAAATACTTCCTAAATCTCCCTTTAAGGTACATTTTGAACAGATACATTTTTTTTAATAATTAAATATTTTGATCGATTGACAGCCCTAGTGTGTAATATGTAGCTACTTTTGAGACATTATAGCCAGTCCTAACAAAAACAAAAAAAAAACTAAATATATAAAACTAAACTAAAACTAGCAAACGCACTCTGAAAACTAATTAAAATGAAAATGAAAAGTCAAAACTAAACTAAAATAAAAACTAATTGAAAATTCAAAACTATTATAACCTTGCTCCAAACTTGAACAAAAAGCTGACTTATACTGTACAACGATACGCTGCGGCTTTGTTGGTTCTCGTCCCAGTCGCTCAATGAAAATAGTGGAAAAAATGTCTTCAAGCCAATCAATTGATAAACAAAGACAGTAATTTTTATGAAGGGTTTTCATTGGGTTTTATACGTCTAACAAAGTGTAAGCTCACTCTGTTAACTTGACATTACAGACAAAGTACTATACAGCGTGTATTTGACTGCTTTATGTCAAACTTATTTTAATTCATATTTATGTCTTAATAACATCTATCTGACTGACTTCATGGTGGAACAAGTCACTTAAATGTCACTCACTGTACTATCTATTAGGTAAAAGACATGCCCTAAATAATGACATATCAAAAACAGTATGTTCCATGAGGTGATCTACTCAGAAAGGGACATTTTTTAAACTCTTGTACTTAATGTGGCAGTAAACTTCCTGTTTTATTTTTATAGGTCTGAATTCCAGTAAACTGAGGCGCCATGCAATCATCATTATGAATTCTGTGTCAAAAAGCTGTGAAAACACTCCTTAACACTACAGTACCTAGGAGCATTTTAATTGACATGTTGAAATTTTATGCATGATTCTACGTCTAGAGTAATTCAACGCCAGAAAGTGTTGACTTTTGCTGGTTTTACATCTGCCACAATGATTACCAAGAGCTCCACAGCATCGTGGAGACAGGCACTTCGCTGCTGTGTGTTCTTCTACCTGGTTGTGACATGTTGGTGCTGTGTGCCAGACATATTTAAAAAAATCTTTGCTGAAGACTCACTATGTCTCAACCAGAAGCAACACAAACTACTGTCCTTCACCACATACAGCAGGGTCTCATTAGTTGACAAGAATTACAACACACTGACAGTTGCAGCTCTAACGCCAAGTCAAAGATGTGAATTATATTTACGGTATACTTAAAGGAACAGTGTGTAACATTTCGGGGATCTATTGGTAGAATTATAATATAATATTCATAACTATGTTTTCATTAATGTATAATCATCTGAAACTAAGAATCGTGTTTTTGTTAGCTTAAAATTAGCCCTTCATATCTACATAGGGAGCGGGTCCACTTCACAGAGTCCACCATGTTCTTCCGCCATGTTTCTACAGTAGCCCAGAACGGACAAACCAAACACTGGCTCTAGAGAGAGCCTTTCACGTTTTTACGTTACCTGAAGGCCACCGTAGTTCTCCAACACGCTTGTGAAACTGCGGTAACGTGAGCTGCGAAGTGCTAAACCGTGTTACCGCCAGCCGCTATCTGACTTCTGTTGCTCCTAAAGTAGTGTTATTATGGTAAGGATGGCCTCTGAGCGAGGCAAACAACGTTACCTCTGTTTTGCACTCGACAGCTCACGTTACCGCAGTCTTGGAAAGGGAGGAATGAGCGGAAGGGTACTCAGTTGGTTGCAATCTGCAACCACACCTCTAGATGCCGCCAAATCCTACACACTGTACCTTTAAACCTGATCATCATAACCTCTAATAGGGCATGACCTCGTTGTTCAACTATTCATTCTTTGTTTTTTGTTTATGCTTTGACTTGGCTTCCCTAGCCCGCTGGTTTTGATTTGGATCAATTGTTGTCTTTTCCTGGTTTTAAAGGCTGCATTACAGTAAGGTGATGTATTTTTCTGAACTTACCGGACTGTTCTAGCTGTCCTATTATTTATCTTTACCCACTTTGTCATTATATCCACATTACTGATGATTATCAAAAATCTCATTGTATATATATTTTGTAAAAGCACCAATAATCAACCCTATGACATTGTTGCAATACCGATATTGAGTTATTTGGTAAAAAATATCATGATATTTGATTTTCTCCATATTGCCCAGCCCTACATTGTAATAATAATAATGTGTGCTTCTGAATTTAAATGATTTAATTACACTAATGCAACAATTTAAGAGTGTTGAAAGTGCAGTATAATGACAACATTACATATCATCCTCATCTACATTTTCTCACTAACTGTAATGCAAACAAAAAGTTTTTTAGAAGTAATTAGAGCAAGTTAGAGATGATTCGTCACCTCCCATGGTGGTAAGGATTTCCATAGATGAAATCTCTCTTCCACAAACACAAACAGTGATTAAGCCAAAATCAGATTTTGGTATCTACAGCCCACAGTTTGCATCCAAAGCTGCTTAGCCTTGGCAGCTAATGTGAATTGCTCCGGTGGTAACAGGGAGCAACCTCTGAACCGAGCTGTTAGGAGCGTAATGAATGAATAGGAAGGAACAATGCAAATGATTTATAGCCATAATTACTGAAGGCCTCAAGATCCGACGGTTTAAGTAGTCTTTTCATCATTAAAAGCAGAGCTGATCACATGCTATTGCTGGTGGGAGTTTACTCAGCTTCAATAACCATCAACACTCTGGCTCTATTCAGATCTATGGCTAAGTCCCAGGTGAGTGACAGGTGCCAGCTACAGGGCTGTTAGGAGAGAGCGTTTGTTGATATAACCGTGTTTTCCTCTCTTTGAGCGACTGATCTGCAAAGGTACACATAAAGGCCCTCCTTCAGCAATGTACACAGAGCACTTCGAAAGGAGTACATAAAACTGCCTCTCCCCCCTCCCTGCAACATTAAACAGTGTGGAGGGGGTGCAGTGGGAGGCATGGGGGGGAGGGAGGCTGGGGGACTCAAACAAACGCTGGAGAGTGGCAAGTTTGCATTTGCCCATACCAACAAGCTCCTATCTCATTAACAAACCGCTGAAATAAAAGAGTGCTTTTTTGGCTCACAGCTATAAAAAAAATTATCATAGTGATGATGTTCCTCAGCCGTCAACAGAGCTGTGATAACGTTGTTTGATGATGACTTTCCCATGAATGTTAAGCAGCCGCCGCGGCAGAGGAAAGGAGCTTATCAGCGTCTAATGCCCATCTCTAATTCCTGCCCTTCTTGAACTAGCCATTTTCTAACAGCGTTAACTGTCAAATTTACATCCCGTCTTAATGCCACTAAAGAGTACGGGGGATGAAGAGTAAATGACAGCAGTGTAATGAGGAAGGCAAGGCATTCCTTCTTACTTTCTCTCCCCCTCGCTTTCTCTAAGGAGAAGGAGATTTCCACAATATGGGGGCTTTTTTTCTTTCCTCCTCCTGTGCCATGATGCCGTGATGGAGAGCTTACCTGTGAACTTACTGTAGGTGCACATGAGCTTAATTAACACTGGGCTCTTATGTGAAGGAGGAAAAATATATATATTTTTTCACTGCACTGCAAATGAATACATGCAGGCAAACAACAATAATCTGACAATGACAATGCAGCACATTTGGAACGAGCATTTTGTATCTACAAGAAATCAGCAGTTGGTTTAGAAATGTAAAAGTTAAAAGGGATCAACTTAGGCTAAACAGCCATCATTTTATTATGATAAATGGAGGCCAGGAGGTCGTATTTAAAGTACAGCGTGACTAGCAGTCATATCACGTTTTCTTTTTTTTCCTGATTTTCTATAAAACATTCTTATTTTGTGCATTCCTTAACATCAATAAGACGTTACAATTACACATTATTATTGTGATTTGTTTTAATACTGTCTATAATAACACTGCTGCTCTGTAGTTTACCTGATTAGTACAGTTACATCTTAATCATATCACTGTAATGTTCGTCAACAGGCTCTAGCAAAAGATAGACACCCTGGTCCCAATCTCTTCTACCAAATTTCTTATACGTCATTAGTCCTTGGTGCCCAGTGCACATAATGAAAGAAAACAATGAATTACATCAGTATTTTGATTCGGTACAACTGAGCATCCCTTATCAGGGAACTGACCACTTTCATTTTCTGTTTTTAAATTGCCATTTTGTCCATTAAGTCAATTAAAAATGCTGAACTATTGCAGGAGACAATCACTTCTGACATTCAAATAAAATAATGGGAAAATGGCCACAGCTTCATTGTAAAAACAAATTTTGTTTTAAATTGATAGGGTGTAACCTTTGAAAAAAAAAAAAAATGATGTACATTTTATGTATATTTATCATATTATGTATATAATATAGGTTCAAGGTTCTTTATTTGTCATTTGTCAATTCCAGCAAAGCAGTCATTGGCAAATCATTTGTCTCAGGTTCCTTCAACAATGCTCATAAAATATGTTTATATATAAAAGGGGAAATCACACAAGTAAATGTAAAAGCAAAATAATAATCTAAAGTATAAAATAATGCAGTTAAAATATAGGGCTTGAATAGAAACATATGTAAATATAAGATAGTAATGTAAATGTAAATTTGTAAATTGTAATTTTGTTGATGACAGTATTTCAGATATGAAAACTGAATGTAAACAGGATGTAGTAGGTAATAATGAGAAGTACTAAAAATATATATACAGGGGTGTAGACAGGGCTGTTGTATGTAGAGAGAAGTAGTAAATATGTATATACTATATATACATAGAGGTGTAACAGTAAGCATAGGTTAGACATTTTATCTATTTTCTTCTCATTACTTTGTGATGATAATAATTTAGTATAATTTCAACAATAAATTGATGAGGCTTCCCAGAGAACGTACTTGCCTCTCTCCTAAGGAAGCCTTCGTATTTATGCATACTTCTGTTCCTTTAATGCAAATGAGACAAGTTGAAAGTTTTCTAATGTCTGCATGTAATTTAAGATGGCATTTAAGCCTCCTACCCTAGATGCTATCATCATAATTAATTCATCAGGTAATAATTCCCATTATTCCAAGGCATTATTTTATGTCAGGGAAGGTAATGAATAGCTACGAGGGCACGCACACTATTTAGCTACGAAATACAACAAGCTCTGCAGTTTGGATTATACAATAGACAGCTGGAAATATTAAAAATATACACAATCAGCTGTGGAATTGGATGAAATACGGACTGAGTGGTTGTGTAAAAGCAAATGTGATTTCTTCATAATTTAATTTGGACTGGTGAATATTCAATCTTCATTCTCACACAGGAAAAGTGGAATAAAGATAAACAGAAGAAAGGTTGTACCTTCCATCCGTGCTGTCATAATCAACCATGAGAGTGAACCTATGAATATGTAGTCCATTTCATCTGAGGGGTCGGACTCTGGTAGGGCAGGCCAGCCCAGATTAAATCTCAGCTCGTCTGATTGGACCGTACAACGATTCAAACTGAGCTAATTTCATGCCAATCTGGTTGCCTCCAGTGAAACTATCCAAAAGGCAAGAGGCTACAGTGATTTGGATAAGAAGAGACAACAGATAAATGGTGAAATGAAGTTGAAGGGGGCCTTCTTACCTTTGAGAGGAAATATTTCAATTTAAATGTATCACTTTATCAGTGTAAAGTCCTCCAGCTTTGCAGCTCTGAGATTACACCAATTAAACATCAAATATGGTGAACTAACTGCAAATGAACAAATGCCTCGTGTGCTCCTGTTTAAAGGTTGGCGTTATGCTGTTCAGAGACATTCACTTACAACCACAATTAGTCTGCTGCGTGTAGATTTAACACAGCTTCACACGGGCCATAAACACAGCTACTGAGCTGGAATTATTGGTCAAAGTCCACTGAAAAGCATTTGATTCCAAAACTGTGACTTGATTCATGATTTTAGTCATTTAGTCAAGTAGAAATACAGAATATTTGCAGGCTAGAGCAAATAATGTCTATACATTTTACTGTAGATGCATATCATATAATGCGTAATATACACATTGTGCAATAAGGTGTACATAATATCCTTTCATTGTGATATGGAGGGAGCAGACTGCATAGACTATACTATACATAATCTACTCATAATCTAATGTACTAGACAATTTGCTGTCCAGCTCTTACCTGTATATACGTATAACCGCTATATGTTTGTTTGCTCACATTTGTTTAACTCTATGTCTGTATCTAGGGGCGGGAATCACCCCACGATACGACATTATCACGATTCTTAAGTCACGATACGATCTTATTGCGATAAGATATATTACGATATGATGCGATTTATCACCTTTTTTCAACTGCAAATAATGCAGTTTGTCAACATTTGTTTTATCTAATTGTTCACCTCAGAGTTTTCATTCACATATCTTGAGGTCAGAGGTCAAGGGTCAAGGGGCCTTAGCGTTCTTCCCGATGAACTAGAATGACATGGTACCAATGGAATCCTTAGGTTTTTATAGTTTCATATGATACCAGTATCTTCACGCTGGCTTTAAGACTGAGCCCGCTACAACCTCTGAAATACAGAATAGCATTGGCTTGTTAAGAGGTTAGTTTATATACTAAAAGATTGATACTTGACATCCGTGTATCAATACAATATTGCCACGCAAAATATCGCGATACAATGCTGTATCGATTTAACCCCCCACACCTATCTGTATCTGTATCCTCCAGTAAAATGATCTCTTTACCGAGTAGATTCAACACACCCCATTTGAATACCCTTTACCATTATTTTTCACATTAAATAGAGTCCATCTTTAATTCAATTATCAAAAAGTGGAGCGATAATCATGAGTATAATCATTGACTTATCGGAGCCCATGTTTTGACCCTGTATTAAATCTCTTGCTATTTCCATGCAGTTCAAGTGGCTAAATATTTCTGCTATTCTAAAGACAAAATGGTATATCAATGGTTCATATTTCAGCTTAGAGATCACCTGCATCAGTCTGGGTAAACCAGGAAACATCCAGAAGAGTAGACACAGCACTGGTTAGTCTCCAACCCGTCTCTCCCGCTCTGCAGTTTTCTGCCGCTGAGCTCTGCCTGTGGGCACAACAGATTTGACACAAGAGTGCTGATGAATCTCATCAGTTTAATGTGTTTATGCTCGCTAAGCCCTAAAAGCTTATTGCTGTTCAATGGAGTGCTACAAAGTTACCTAATTTCCCCCCCGGTTGTCTCTTAGCACGCTGGCGACGCAGACTCCCAATAACATGATGTACTCTGCAACCTGTGGAAGACAGAGGCCACGCTGTGTCTCAGTGATTTGTGTTATCGGGCAGAGAATAGACCTTGACAGAAATACAGTGAGCGCAGATATTACTGTTTTTTTTCCACCTTAAATTCAGCCCATGACTGTCTCTCTCCCTCCACATTGATCCCTTTTTACAGCCTTTTCACAGTAAGTACTTTAGTCTTATCTTCACTGCCCCCACCTCGCCTGTCTCATACTCTACCCAATGAGGCTGGCTGCCTATATGACAGCTAACACCCAGTATTAATTAAAATGTCATGCCTCCAAATCAATATTGTAAAACAGTTCAAACACAACTCATCGCCACTGCTGTGATAAGTGCTTTTGGGTGACAGGTAAGTCCAAAGAAAGAGACGCGGGAGAATAGTATGAGGGATTTACCCAGAGCCAACATGTAACATTAAAATGTATTACCCCCCCCTGTGCGTTACTTCATCACTCACAATTGCAAATTATCCACACTGTCACGAAGTGTGCTGCGCTATAAACTGACAGATCCATAAGTCAGCAGCAACAGGCCAGGAGGCTCCACGCGAGAACTCTTTAGCTTCAGATGTCTGACTGCAATGCGTTAAAAGTGACTAATGCACACTCATTTGGGAAGGAGGCTGTCAGAGGGGGGATTTATCAGTGCTACTCAAGTCCATCTGATCACATTTATTTCTAACTCTGCTCTGTTAGGTAACGCCTGCACACTACTCCAGGACACAATATTTTTATTGACTACGTTTTGATCCTGCTTGGACCTCCGTCAGGTCAGTCAGGGTTTGAAAAAGTGGAAACCTCACCTATATATTTATACATAAAGCACACCAATAGGCAAACAAGCTTAATGATGGCAGGTGTGGTTCATCTAAAACACCAATGTGATAGAAAACATCCACAAACAATTCACAATTTGATAAGGTACATAAAAACAATAATACAAAAGCCATACTTCTCATAACAAACATGTTATGTTACATTACATTGAAGTAGAGGAAAATAGGAAAGAAGAAATATTTAATACTTGTACAATAAATTGGGTTTAAAACACCCTTCTAAATAAGTAATCTATATCAAATCCCACTATGGATTTGGACTAGGGCTGTCAAAGTTAACAAGATTCCTTACGTTTTCTAGTTTTATATGATACCAGTATCTTCTCTTAGCTTTAAAACCACGCCCGGTACAATCTCCGGAAGATCAATAGCATTAACGCGTTAACGCAAGTTTGTTTTAACGCCACTAATTTCTTTAACGCATTAATGCAACTGATCTTCCGGAGGTTGTACCGGGCGTGGTTTTAGAGCTAAGAGAAGATACTGGTATCATATTAAACTAGAAAACGTAAGGAATCCATTGGTACCAACCAAGTCATGCTAGCTTGTCTAGAAGGAGGTTAAATAACGTTCCAAACTTGTGCTAAATTTTGGCGAGGAAAAGCTAGCATGACCATTTTCAAAGGGGTCCCTTGACCTCTGACCTCAAGATATGTGAATGAAAATGGGTTCTATGGGTACCCACGAGTCTCCCCTTTACAGACATGCCCACTTTATGATCATCACATGCAGTTTGGGGCAAGTCATAGTCAAGTCAGCACACTGACACACTGACAGCTGTTGTTGCCTGTTGGGCTTGACTTACCATGTTGTGATTTGAGCATATTATTTTATGCTAAATGCAGTACCTGTGAGGGTTTCTGGACAATATTTGTCAATGTTTTGTGTTGTTAATTGATTTCCAGTTATAAATATATACATACATTTGCATGAGGCATATTTGTCCACTCTCATGTTTATAAGAGGATTAAATACTTGACAAATCTCCCTTTAAGGTACATTTTGAACAGATACAAAATTTGTTATTAATTTGCGATTAATCATGGACAATCATGCAATTAATCGTGATTAAATATTTTAAATGATTGACAGCCCTAATTTGGACAGGTGTGTCTTTTTTCCATAGTGGGATTTGATATAGATAACTTAATTAGAAGGGGGATTTAAACCCAATTTATTGTACAATTATTAATATTTCTTCTTTCCTTTTTTACTCTACCTCAATGTAATGCAATATTTTTGAACGTAGGTGACGGATTTTCTGATATATGAGATGATGAATATGACATAAAATATCATGTTTGATATTCAGAAGCATGATAATAGAAGTGTGGTGAATTGTTTGTGGATGTTTCTATCATGCTGGTGTTTTAGATGAACCACACCTGCCATCATAGAGCTTGTTTGCCTATTGGTGTGCTTTACGTATAAATATGGGTGTGGTTTCCACTTTTTCAAACATTTTGACCTGATGTAGATCCAAGCAGGATCGAAACGTAGTCGATAAAAATACTGTGTCATGGAGTAGTGTGCAGGGGTTACCTTTTTTCTTTACTGACGCTGTTCTGATAGCCTCGCACCTACGTGATGTGCGAATAATTAATCTCCTTCAACTCTGCTCTGTTAGGACAAAAATACAAAAAAGGAGAGAGTTATTACCAAACTACTTTCAATGGACTTCTGTAACACAAGGTATAGGCTTTTGCCATGAAAAGTTCCCATGAATAAAACCAATAAAATGCCATTTCTTCGCAATATTCCAACTATTATGAGGGTTGATTCAAAACTTTGCGAGGCCGTGCGTGTTCACGCATACTCATTGAAAGGCATTGTTCAAAAGCAATGCTCGGGATATGGATAGAATGTGACAAATTCTGTCAGAGTAAATATGGTTTAATAAATGAATTAGCTTCATAAATAATGGCTGTAATGACATTTTAGGGGACAATAAGCCTAAGCGTTGTCAGGAAATAGTTGATGTATGAGTTTCATGCCTCAGCGGTTCCTCAAAATGAATAGGCTTGGGAAGATAGCAGGGGCCTGCAACCAGCCTATTTCCTCGAATTATCTACTTGTTGTCAATTTGCACAGTGGAATTACACATGCAAATTGAACTGCCTGCACAAACACCACTTGGAGATGATAAAAACAAATTAACAAAGGCTATAGAAGGAGGATTTATTTCACTGGCTAACCCAGGTCAAGCAATACATGTATTTTACAATTGTGTGTACCCAATTTTGGTGTAATTATATCAGCAAATTATTCTTTGTAATCTTATTATTTTCTGCCCAAGCTTCTCCTTACACACATAATTAACTTCCCTCATATCCTCGCGAAAAAAAAAAATCAGCTTGCTTCTGCATCACAGTTTAATCTGATTTGTGGTTCGTCGCCTTTTTGCAGAGGAAGGTGAGAGGTGAACAGTTTAGTGACACAGTTTAGTGTAACCGCTTGGTAAAGGAGCAGACAAATCTACATAGCAGAAGTCACAATGTTAAAATATAGCTAAATAATCACCTCTTAACATCCTCCCTCATACTGGGGAGGAAATTAAGAGTCCCCGGACCTCCACGTTTGCTATTAGATATCTCATTTACTTTGTACACACAGTGCTAATCTGCACTAATGAATTCTGCCACACCAAGCCAGATCGAGATGACTTAAAATTATTACCACTTCCACAGATATGCCTTTCCTCATTTGAGGCTCAATTTGGCTGGCTCGCAAAAACAGTCTGTCACAGTAAGATACTAATAATTAGGGTTTTAAGATGATTAGTTTATCTCTGTGCTCTTACAGTCCTGCCTCTTATCCGCCATGGCCAAAACTTAATAAGAGGCTCTAAGTTTTAAACAGCCAACTCCAAATTACCAAGAAATGACGGAAATAATGAACTGGAGCACATGCCAGGGAGAGAGAGGGGGAGACACAGAGATGGATGGTGGGAGAGCTGAGAGACATTAATTCAAGTGTGAAATAGAACACAAAGTCTGGTAATCAATAAGGAAATGATTCAGACCTGTAATGCCAAAATTGTTTAGTATTAACAGGACTTTGTGACTCTCATTTACCTTCAGGAGCTGCCGTGCTCGTCAACTTGTCACACGAGTAATTAAAGTCACAGTAATGCTGAGTGAGTGATACCAGTTAATGGTTCCGTATTTTAGAGAGATTTTACATGTTCGAGATGACGTTCAATATAGCGTAAGCCTTATCATCCCAGTTTAATATGCAATGCATTTTGCAAAGCTGAACAGAGTAAATCTCTCATCTTGGGGTACAGGAAGGTCAAGGAGAGTGCAAGGTCTCCAGGGTTATTTTTTACATTTGGGCCACAATACAGGGCTGGGTATTGAACCTCAATACTTTTCTATTGGCAACCAAAATGTGTCTAAGTATCCAAAATAGCGACATATGCCAATCACAAGATCGCACAGCCCATAATGATGTCTTCAAATTAGGGTTATCAAAGTTAACGCAATAACACGTTTACGTAAATTTGTTTTTGACGCCACTAATTTCTTTAACGCGTTAACGTAACTTGCGATTTTAGGTTGTAGTGGCCTGAATAAAACTCCAAACGTATGCTAAGTTTTAGCAAGGAAAGACTGTTATGGCCATTTTCAAAGGGGTCCCTTGACCTCTGACCTCAAGATATGTGAATATGTGTACCCACGAGTCTCCCCTTTACAGACATGCTTTATGATAATCACGTGCAGTTTGGGGCAAGTCATAGTCAAGTCAGCACACTGACACACTGACAGCTGTTGTTGCCTGTTGGGCTTGAGTTTGCCATGTTATGATTTGAGCATATTTTTTATGTTAAATGCAGTACCTGTGAGGGTTTCTGGACAATATTTGTCATTGTTTTGTGTTGTTAATTGATTTCCAATAATAAATAGATACATACATTTGTTTAAAGCAAGCATACTTGTCCACTCCCATGTTGATAAGAGTATTAAATACTTGACAAATCTCTCTTTAGGGTACATTTTGAACAGATACAAAAATGTGCGATTAATCCCGATTAAATATTTTCATCGATTGACAGCCCTACTTCAAATATCTCATCCGACTAACAGTCCAATATAAAATGAATTTAATTTATTGTTTCGATTACAATTAAAGCAGCAAATACTCATTTGAGAAGCTGCAAGAATGTTTGACATTTCTACTTGATAAATTGAATTAAATTATTACTTTCTGATCAATTATCAATTTTGTTGTCAATTCATTTTCCGTCCATTGATTATTTGTGTAATTTGCCAGTTGTTTACATCTACATTAAGTCATAATTTTTCCAAATTTAAACTTTATTTCATTGAGGCAAAGTTTCTGCTTGGCTTCTGAACATTTGAGAAGTTTGGCCTCTTATGTTAAAGGTGCTATTATTGATAACATTCAGCCACTAGATGTCAGATATCTTCCACAAAAGTAAACAAAACATTCATTTTGGACCTGCCAATTTTTTTAAATGATTAATTCACAATCCTAATCATTTTTTTAGGGAAACCGATTTTTATTCGGCACCTTTCTAAAAGCTCTGTGGATGTATTATTTTGTTTTAAATTATTCGTCTAGATAAAAATGTTATCAATAAGACCTTTAAATACAAAGAATAGTAATTTATCATAAAATAGAATACAAATTCTTTTGGCATTGGCACCGAAATCACTTAAAGCTGAAGTAGGCGAGATTGGAGCAAATATGATTAAAAAAAGTTATTTTTATGAAACGGTCGCTACATCCTGACAGTAGTACATGAAACAGGTAACCTGAAAAAAATCATGTGCCTCTGTACTCCGGTGCTCCTAACAGCATCGGCAAGATTTCACAGACCGGAGGAAAACAAGCAGTAAGAGCTGATCTGAGGTCCGCTGTCCATCTGCTATCTATGAGAGCCGGCTGTCAATCACTCGCGAACTCCGACCAAATGGTCAAATTAGGCGGCGCTGATCAAATATGAATTCATATTATGTTACGTTAATGCCTATTTCTCACCTCAAATGTTTTCAGAATCATCTTGTAGCGCACGGTTTAGCTGTAAAATGAGAAAGTTTGTGACGCAGTAGCCGTTGTGAAATCTGTGAATTGTATTTTATCTCTATTTGTGTCTGTGTCTGCGACTTTGTGTTCTTGCTGCTGACCGTCTTGGCCAGGTCTCCCTTGGAAAAGAGGTTCTTAATCTCAATGGGACTAACCTGGTTAAATAAAGGTTACATTAAAAAAAAATTACAATATGCTGAAAGGTTATTATGGAATTTTTGCCCAATGATGCCAAAAATATACTGCCTACTGCCACTTTAACAGTATTTAATATTGAATAATTTCACACAATTCCCAGTGTCCAGCTTACCTGAGCCTGGTCATTGACCTTTTCATATATATACATTGGTGTTATAGGTCTTACTCTCTATTCTACATTCATAGGGCACACAAAATATAAGGCTATAATTTATGTAGATTATTGGCTTTTGCAATAAGATGCAACCAAAAGAAAGCCTAATGTGAATGAGTGTGAAAGAGCAATTTAAGGGTAGATGTGCCTGTGCCAGTGCCAGGGGCTATACAAGATTTGCATGCTAATCATTCTAATAATAATGTAATGCCCAAAGCGCTTTGAGCAAATTGCGAACCATTGGTCATAGAAGGGGAGCTTATCTCGCCGAGAACATGACACAAATATAGGTTAACATTTGAATGGTTCCTGGTAATTCACGGACCTGTCAGTAGCCTGGCTCACCTCAATTAGAAATGCTCCACAACAGCCTGCTCTTGACTTTACTTCACTGCAAAGACTATCTTTTAGACGGCTAAAACTCCTTAAATATGTTACACGCGTCTATTCTGAGCTGTAAATGTAACTAAACGCCATAAAACCCGATAAAAAACACTCTGCTAGCTAAAAAACTCAAAATTAAACCGTTAAACTGTTAACCGTTGTTCTTAAAAAGCAGCCATTCAGAGCCTTTGTTTCGCCCTCGTGCTCCGCTGCTCAGCACAGTTCTGATTGGACCATGTGCTCAACGTTCCAAGCTATCAGCCAATCGGTGATGTCTTATCGGCAACGTCACAGTGTTTACCCGGAAATGACTTGAGTGCTCCAACGGCTGCTGTCAAAAAATCTATATTTTACCCATTTCTAACCGTTTTTAGTCCAGCTAAATGATACATTACTGTATAATCTGACTTTACTTCACTGCAAAGACTATCTTTTAGACGACTATAACTCCTTATATTTGTTACACGCGTCTATTCTGAGCTGTAAATGTCACTAAAACGGGAAACTTTACTCCATAAAACCCGATAAAACCGCTCTGCTAGCCAAAAAAAACCCCAAAATTAAACCGTTAACTGTTTAACGCTCCACAACAGCCTGCTCTTGACTTTACTTCACTGCAAAGACTATCTTTTAGACGACTATAACTCCTTAAATTTGTTACACGCGTCTATTCTGAGCTTTAAATGTCACTAAAACGGGAAACTTCACACCATCAAACCCGATAAAAACCGCTCTGCTAGCCAAAAAAAACCCCAAAATTAAACCGTTAACTGTTTAACGCTCCACAACAGCCTGCTCTTGACTTTAATTCACTGCGAAGACTATCTTAGACGGCTATAACTCCTTAAATTTGTTAAAAGACGTCTATTCTGAGCTGTAAATGTAACTAAAACGCCATAAAACCGCATAAAACCCGATAAAACCGCTCTGCTAGCCAAAAAAACAAACAAAATTAAGCCGTTAACTGTTTAACGCTCCACAACAGCCTGCTCTTGACTTTACTTCACTGCGAATTCTATCTTAGACGGCTATAACTCCTTAAATATGTTACACGCGTCTATTCTGAGCTATAAATGTCACTAAAACGGGTAACTATACACCAGAAAACCCAATAAAACCGCTCTGCTAGCCAAAAAAAAATCAAAATGAAACCGTTAACTATTTAACGCTCCACAACAGCCTGCTCTTGATTTTACTTCACTGCAAAGACAATCTTAGACGGCTATAACTCCTTAAATTTGTTAAAAGACGTCTATTCTGAGCTGTAAATGTCACTAAAACTGGAAACTTTACACCATAAAACCCGATAAAACCGCTCAAAATCATCAAAATTAAACCGTTAAACTGTTAACCGTTGCTTTTAAAAAACAGCCAATCAGAGCCTTTGTTTCGCCCTCGTGCTCCGCTGCTCAGCACAGTTCTGATTGGAACATGTGCTCAACGTTCTAAGCTCTCAGCCAATCGGTGATTTCATATCGGCAACGTCACAGTGTTTACCCGGAAATGAGAGCCAGCTCTAACTGCTGCTGTCAAATAAATCTACATTTTTACCCATTTCTAACCGTTTTTAGTCCAGATAATTATGATCTGACTGTAATCTACTGACTCGGTATGTACAGCGGACTCCTGCCCAAAGGTTTAACCGAAGACGACCTCAGTCCAGATGAGGATGAGGAGGAGGAGGATGATGTTGAGGAGAAGAGGAGGGAGGATGAGAAGTTGAGCTCTGCAGAGGAGAACACAGTCTCAGTGGTGGAGACACAGTCCTCTCACACTGCCGGTGATGCACACAGTGATTCACAGACATGCAGTTTGCCTGGTACATCCCAGGAAACGTGGCAAGTATGTTGATTTAGTATGCAGTGAGCTAAGCTTAGCATTTATCCTGTGAGCTAGCTGTAGTGTACCTATGGTGTCTGTAAGTGAAGGCTAACAGCTAATTCTTAGAGAAAACACCTTTACAATACAATTTCTGTTAAATCCCCAGCCCTTCTTGATCTAACAAAATGTGAATGAACAGGTGTTTGAAGCCCTGTTTGTTGGACTATATGTGTATCATAACCAGGGAATGAAATTAGCACCTGCCACCTGCCAAATAACAGGGTAAATGTTGGCTGTGGCAGGTAACAATTTCAGGTCATCTGCCACCATGGCAGGCAGGTTTTCCTTATATTAAGACATATTATTTCTTAAAAGCAAGTAAATTAAAGACAGTCAGGGATTAAGGTTTCATGGTCCACATTTCTACTATCTATTACCATTGACTCAGTGTTTACAAGGGGTGGAAGAAAAGTATTATTTTATTGGCTTTTACCAGCCATTATATTGCCTTTATTTGTCTTTTTTTGTATTAAATAATGTGATACTTATATGTCAGGGAAAGCTAAGCAGCTAATGTCTGTTGTATCTGGGGAAATTAGGGGATAATGTATAAAACAACCATAAAACAAAAGTCCCTATTCTGATGTTACAATTTGGGGTTATTTGTATATAAAATGCTAAAAAAAACACCACTTACACACATTTCAAGTGTCCCCCACCAGGGAATGAAATTAGCACCAGCCAAATAACAGGGTAAATGTTGTTTGTGGCAGGTACAAATTTCAGGTCACCTGCCACCTTGGCAGATAGGTTTGCCTTATATTAAGAAATATTATTTTTAAAAAAGCAATTCTAAAGCCTAAATTAAATATTAATTTATACTACTTATATAATACAAGGTTACATGATATATTCCATAATGCTACGGTCTGGTACCACTGACACAGTGTTTACAATTTTAAAGCGCTCTACCTAGATTTCAGAAGTGGCAGACAAAAGACATTGAGTGGCCGGGAGAAATGTTCAGTGACCTGCCACAGTGGCAGGTGAGGAAAAAGGTTAATTTCAGACCCTGATCATAACATAATATGTGTACAGCAGAGGTAGATCAAGGGTTGTGGTGGTCTCAGTTTGTGAATACAGTTTGTGTTTGTGTGTTTCAAGAAATTCCAGGATCTACGGAAGAAGAATGACGAAATGAAGACAATGAAGGTCCCCTGCAGACGAAGAAAAAGAAGACGACACAAGAAAGGTGTTAGTGATTATACAATGAAAATATAATGCTTGAGAATGTGTGTTAATGTTGAACCACAACGGTTGCTTCTGTTAGTGTGTATTTTACCTAGTCCAGTGGGCAAAAGTATTCAAAATCACTCTTTATGACAAAAAATACAATAAAATAATAGTACTACTTATTAATAATAATAATAATACTCTCCCATATTTACTTTAGGCCACCCTCTTAATACTCTAAATAACAGAGGACCTTATTGGCCCACCTGTTATACTTGAAGACTTCTGCTTAACTGATGAATGATGTATCAAAGTATCCTACAAACTTTTAACTGTGTGTCTTATGTCAATCAACAGGAGCAGAGAGTGAGGAACCTACAGAGACAAGGTACCAAATTATAATGTCCAACCAGACAAATTCATTTATACAACAAAATATTCAGGTAATTCTTCTCATGCAACTGTGGCAAATGTGTAGCTGAAAGTGTGGACTGCCAAAATAAAAAGTAGTAGTAGTAGTCGTCGTCATTTATTTCGTTCCTTATTAACAATTTTAATAAAGAATAGGTAACAATAAGGCATTAAATAAAATAGAATAAAAACAAAGTTTTGACCGAAAAGGTGTAGGCTGAAGCTTAAACTTATTATACCTACCCTTTTTACTTATCATATTCTAATAGGCAACTCATTCACTTGTGAATGCAGCCAAATCTCAATTGTCGAATGGCATCAGAGCAGACTCGATAGCTTTAATGGAATATCTAACACAAACAAGTAAGTTTACTGCAAGCTGATCCTCATAATAACTATTTGACTTGAAAATAATACACTAGCTACCAATGGCTAAGAGCTTATTGTACACTTTAGAAAATGGCAGTATATATGATTTGTAGTAAACATGCAAGAAACCGAGATAATTTATAGTAAAGCAATTGTTTGCTAAATCATCTATATGACAGCAAGTTCTGAGCATCAACCAGTGTAGCATCATAACTGTGTTATGTTGAGGGAAGTTTAATGAGGCAGAATGTACCAACACTTTACCTTTTTACCAACACTAATGCTGTTCCCATGCTGTGCGACAGACACTCATCTAGACACATGGATCTGATTTCAGCACAGTGATTGAAATAAAGTCCAGTCGTATGATGTACAGTGGTAGTTTGCCTCATCATAGTGCTGGGGGATATGTCATAAACATTAACTCACATTTTCTCTGTCAGCAGAGAGCATCAGGAGGAACAGGAGAAGCACTGGGACGGGCTTAAGCAGCATTTCGGTGTAAATGATCGATTTCATCCTCCTGCATGTTCCAAACCCCCTCCAAAGGTAACAAAGACTCCTGCCTTCCAACTTATCTGCTGAGGTTTAATACTGTGTCAGTCGTAGCTGTTAGTAACACCTTCCCATCCTTTGTGCTTCCGTGCCACTGTATCCTCTCATTGTTTTATGTGATATGACATATGGATTAGAAGAATCCTTGTGCTAACTCAACCTGACACTGAGATGAATATTAAGGATTATGTTTGGCTACATTTAGTGATAAGATTAGGATGAATCTCCTTTCTCGTGTGCTTGAGATTAAAGTGAAATGTAGGTTTTTCCTCTGCAAGAAAGCTAATGAAAATCTAAATTCTGCTTGACAAAAGAAGAGAGGGTTAGAGTACCTGATACAGCCGCTACGACTGCTGCTAGAACATTTAAATTAATGGTTAGATAATGTGCAATTCATCATTGAAAGAAATTATAACTTACTTTCTTTCATTCGGATACATCTCAGCACTTAAAGATGAATGAACATTTTATGCAAAGGCTTGCAAATTGCCAATGAAGCAAAATATTTGCAAGCTTGATGAACATTATAGCTGACCCAGTGAATAGGAACTGTTCTCATTTCAATTTGAAATCCTTTTAATGATTATTTTGGAGTATTTTGTGCTTAATTTATCTCAGAGCAGCATAAAATTGAGTTTTTGCTGATTTTAGCCTCCTTTTGAATAGGGCCACTATGAAAGGATAAAAGAAATGATTAACAAGCTGAATGAAACAGAACTTGTCACATCAACATAATGAGGGGCTCCTTCATCCCTCAAATGCAGTTCCTTGTAATTAATATATCATATTTTTTTTTTATTCTTTCACACAGTCATTTGAGGAAAAAGCTGTCATAGCAGCCAGATGTTATTAATTCATCTGCTAACAGCATTTCTTCAGTGACCTTAAAACATGTTTCATGGCACAAAGGATGATGGTCTGACAGTTAGAGTTTTGTTAGTGAGATACAACAGACGATAATTGAGATCACAAGTCAGGTTGAATCAGCTTCAGTTTATATGCAGAATAATAAACTATAAAAAGCGAAATCAAGAGCAAGCAACTAGAGTTACAGAGAAAATTGTTATACTAATTCTACGTTTTTAAGCCTGATGGTATCCGCCTTGTACTTTTACAGTTGAGTCGAGGTCCTCCAACAATACATCAGAGGAGACACATTAATAATTACAGCCTCTTTCCACTGTATTTTTTTTTCAGTATGATGAAATTTTGGGGGCTGAAGAAATCTGGTCCTCCGCTTCCTCAGATAGGCTCATCACAGCAGAACTGCCTTGCCATCAGTAACCGGGGGCCTCTCCGCACCCCCTTCTGCTTAGGCCTGTAATGGAAATGTGTAATTAAAGAGTCACATTTATGTTTGGTAATCTCCTGTAGCATTTCTAAGATTTCCCCACTAATATCCAATCAAAAAGGTTTTCATTTGTGAAGGGAAATCTACATATTTGTAGTAATGGCAATCATATTAAAAATAAGGCCCTGGGGACTTTTGAAGTTACTCTTTGATTTTTTTTCTCTCTACCCCTATTTCCGAAAAAAAAAATCTGAATTTTTTTTCTCCCTCTTCTGCAGTCCGGCCTAGAAAAGAGCATAGACAGGGCCATAGCTGAAGGGGACATTGCAAAGGCGGAGGAGATGAGCGACAGACTCGCCACTCGAGAGGTACGTTGTGCTGATAAGAGATCTTTGGGGTGCTCCCGCTGTGACAAATCAGGCTAATGGATCCGTGGCCATTTCTGCTGCAAAGACATAGAGGAACAAAAACACACGCAGACACCCACCATTCAGTCCTGCAGCCCTTTTCCATTGAGTTAATGGAAAGCCCTCCCCTTAGTTTTGAAGTGCTGCAGTGTCTAAAGGACTTTTGGCTCTGCTTTTTAATGAAGGGTACATTGCTTTCAAGCCAACTGTTAAATCATTCTCCAGGTAAGAGTTTCATACCTTTGAAGTGTACATGTCCCTAAATGCAGTGCCTGAAGTTTTGTAACTAACCGCCTTGGCAGGCATCAAGGATCAAGTGGTTTGAAACTAATTTAGCATAAAATGTAGCCCACACACACATATAATTGTGGTTAAAAAGACATACAGCTGCGGTGTTACTCCTCCACTGGGGGAATTGCCGTACTTTGAGCATCAAAGTTAAACTTCTTTGTTTCATGATGCATGTTGCTTACAGCATCCCATAAGCTTTTTCATTTTGTAATAATAGCAACACAAACATGTGTAACACTGTGGGCTCAGATTTCATTGTCAGTCCTGGATGATTGCAATAGAGTTGCAAAGTAGACGGGGCTGCTGGTTCAGGAAATATTTCTCAACAAAGAAGCACAGGAGTCTCCCACATAGTGTAATACTCCTATACTATAGCTTTATGTTATGGCCACCAGTTTGAATTATTTAAACGTAGTTTCTAAGATATCCTATTTCATCCATCAGTTTAGCATGGTGGACAGTTCTAAATACTACAATACCCATAAGCCTCTGTCGACGATGCAATGGAGAAGAAGCGAGTCAGAGAGTTGTGGTGAATTCAAAACATTTTGTTGTTACAAAAATTGACCAAGAATCCAAAAGTGAATTGTTTTAAAGGAATAGTTCAACATTTTGGGAAATATGCTTTTTCGCATTCTGGCAGACAGATGAGAAAATCAATATCACTCTCATGTTTGTACACTAAATATATGAAGCTAGAGCCAGCAGCCAGTTAGCTTAGCTTAGCAAAAGACTAGAAACAGGAGGGAATAGCTAGTCTGGGTCTGTACACAATCTGCCTAACTACTCCACTAAAGCTCACTAAGTAACTTTATATCTTGTTTGTTAAATTTGTACAAAAATGATAATTTGCCATTTTACAGGGGGCTATGTGCCAGACTATTTCTTTGCTGGGACCAGTAACTTCCTGGAGTTTCTGTTGGTTGCCTGGCAACTGCAACGCAACTAAAATTTAAGCGCTATGATTAGATGTTTCTCATCGATATTTTACCTTAGGAGTCGTAGTCAACTTCTCTCCTCATGTTTTTTATGTTTACAGGATTGTACCTTTGATTTTTTTGTCAAAGAACCACAGTTTTGTCTTTTGCACTTATGATTAAAGGTGCTCTATACGATATCCAGAGCATTAATGTAGCAGCAAACAACTATTTACTATGTAACGATATAGAGGAGTAATGTCTACCTGAGCAGAGAATGAAGTCACTCTCCCTCTGTGTGTGTTGTAATCCGAGCTTCTCCGTGCTTTGTTGACATCGCCGGGCCGGCTGTGCGTGCCTTTTAGTGCATGTTTGTACATGTGAGCGTGCACCACTGGCTAGCTCATGGCTGCCGCTCTGCACTGCTCTCATATGGCGGTAACAGCTGATAACGCCGTCCCGACCGACGGGGCCATTGCAAAAGTGTAGCACCCACCCTCCGGTTCCCCCTCACGTAAACACTGTTAGCTCTGTCAGCACAGTTGCCATTATTTTTACTGTTAGCGCCGTTAGCTGAGAGCTGGCAGCTCAGCCGTCGCCATGTTGGGAGCCGTGCAGAGGCAATAGAAATGCTCCCAATCTCACATTTAGCACCTTTAAACCAGGTGGGTTTGATGCCCATCCTAACAGTAAAAGTGGTCCAACTGTTAGTCTTGTGATACTGTATTGTCTAATGGAAATATTAATGGGACATGTACTTCCGGAAGCAGGGGCGCCCAAAATGGCTCCATCCACTTCACAACTCTTTAACACTGCGACAGTGAATAAGAAATCACAATAGAAAACATCTGACCTTCAGACTAGATGTGCCACCCAAAAATATTGATATTCAGTAAGACATGACACCACAAACTATAAACAGAAGTACAGAATGTGTGTTTACATGATATTTTATTCCTGCTATTTAAAAAAAAATGTTTTATAATGTCAGTAAATATTTTAAACCTCACCCTCTTGAATGAATAAGTAAGCTCCAACAACATGGGTCTGTGTTTAAAAATGAAAAAAATCAGTCATACTATTCATTGAATTGTCATTACATGCGTGGCCCTGGTATCTCCAGTGTGTAATGGACATTAGTGTGCAGCATCAGAGCCCTCATATTCCCATCTTAACTGCTAGCAGAGTGGTCAAATATGGGGAAGTTAAATGAAAGCTCTTGTGAGTGGCACCTGCGCTGTACTTTCAGAAAGCCTCTTAGAGCGCTGGTGGATTGGTTTTAGCCTGAGCCGAGGTTCTCGCCTCCCTGGCACCTGCCTCGCGTCTTGCCAGAACCGTGATGGGACGTGACAGCAGTCTGGCAGCCACTACTCATTGTTTAGCAGCGATAACTTCATTTCAGAGTGTAGTCAATTGACCATTTTGAAATCCCCAAAACATAAAGTTCTTTATCGTTCACTTTTGAATACGAAGAAAGGCATGGCTGAATATATGTGGAGTATGAAGAGAAGTGGCAGCTAAAACGCAAAAAGTTTGAAGGATTCTGATTATATTCTATCTTAAACGATGCAGCCTGTAGTGCAGATAGCATTTAGACCAATGTTTGTTTACAGCACTCCTGTTCACTTTTGACAGGAGCACTGTGACAAACATTTAGAGGATCAATAATCCCCGCTGTGGCCAGAATCAATTTCAAGGTTATAATTGAGTGGCTCATTTGGCACGGAATGGCTTAGATGTTTAATTTGTTTACGGTCATAACACCAAGACATGATTGTGGCAGGCTTTTCACTGGAAGAATAGGAACAGGTTTTCTTCGCAAAAAATGCAAAAGCATTTCGACAGCTGTGAAGAACTAAAGAGGCCTGTTTGTCCCTCTAGGCATTGTTTTGTTAAGAAAACGCCGCTACACGTTGGATGACAATGTTTCAGCATATTTTCAGCCTCAATCTAACGGTTTCCCACTTATCTCCTCAAAGCAAAGGGAAATGGAGGGAAGATAGAGAGCTTGCTGTCAGAATCCCCCCTTTTATAAGACGAAAATGTTTGTTTCTGCTGTTTCGAGCTCCCTCAAATCAATTAATGATTTCCATTTGCTCCACTTTCTTCTTTTTAATCTGAACATTAAAACAATTTGGTAAAAACCTGTTTTGAAGGCTCCTTACAAATTCTGAGATATGTGTTCTTTCATCTGTCAAACTTCTGAGACGCGCTGCTTGGATATTGCAGGTTGAGTTTTTTTATTCTCATTACAGTTTTTTAAATATTTCCCAAGGCTGTAAGTCTTTGTTTTAGATGAATTCATGAAGACATGCTCCGCTTTTAAGTGAAAGTATTAACGCCCCCGAAGACGGCGCAAAGAAATCACATCCCCTTTTAGGTAACAAAATATTATTTATGTCTACATTGCTTAGACAAAGCTCCCTAATGTATTCCTTTAAACTGTGCAGATAGGGTTTATTTTCTTATAAAGATGTCTGTTGATCCTTCTCAGCACGTTTAGATTTCTTTTCACAAGCCTTAGAAGACACAAAATAATGTAAAAAGCTTCTCGCCTCTAAAGCAGTTCTAGTAGTTGAGTAGATTAAAAGGTGCAAGTCCTCCAATTAAGAAGACTGGGTCTCCATCCTTTGATTACTGCACATTATTTTACACTGCTGCTAGTTGCATATGGGCCAATTAATTCAGTAATTAGCATAACATGGAGTGACTGACACATATAGTATAAAACATACAGCTATTCCTGGTAAATGAGCCAGAGCGAAAAGCTGATAACTCATCAGTACTACAAAGCACAGTGGGGCTTCCTGTGTCATCTAAAGTGTAGTATGACCTTCAGGAAAATCTGTAATGTATTGGTTCAGTACGTACACATAAGTATGTACAGTATCTCTTCTTTCCATTTCCTTTAAAAAAAGTTTGACAGCTGTTTTTAACAACTGTTATGGATTCTAGTATCTTATGTTATTCTCATACTAGTATCTGCTAAACTGTTCCACACTTAAGGATTTAGAGACAGTAGAAACATATCTATACATTTTGGCTGAATTATGTCAAATATTATACCTATGCTGCTCTCTATTATGCCCAAACAGTTTCGGTTTGTAAACAAAACATTCAAAGTTGGCCCCTCCTTCCAAGCTCCTATACTTAAATTAGATATTTTATTGTAATCAAAAATGTAAGATATCCTCCTATTTTGTACAATCTGTAAGCAGATCTGTTGTTGCTTTGAAAGACTATGATAACATAAAGTACCTGCATAGTGAATTCTTGATTGTATCATACCATATCATGTAACTATTTTATTTTAGACTGGCATTAGACTTCTGAACAGTTTCTTGAAGCATAGACTTATGGGAAAACAGTAGCCAAAAGATTTGACCTTTTATTGTGACATCATTGCAGCTTACATTAAGAAATATGGTTTGAGCAAGTTTATTGTTTGAGGCAAATAGAATAGATTAAGTCATACCCAAATTTATTGAAATAAAGTCAATGTCAACGGACACATTTTGAACTAACAAAGCCGAATCGTCAGCATATAGAGAAAATGTTCACAATCAACTGCAGATGTAATATCATTTACATATATTAGGAAGAGTAAGGGCCCTAAGATTGATCCTTGTGGAACTCCACACATGACCACTCCTATCGGATAAGGTGCCATTCATATTTACTTACTGAATAAGATTACTTTGGTATGACTTAAGCTAACAAACTACTACGTTATCACACCTAATAACCTCAAATGCATTGCATCAAATTAAATAATTTAGTGTATCAAAAGTCTGTCGAAGGTCGATCAGAACCATGTGATTTTCAGAACCTGGATTGGCATTGCCAATACAATTTAGTACTAAATATATGATGATCCCATGCAGAGAGAATATGTATTGGTGTCTTCATTCAACGCTGTACCCTAAATCAAGATGACTGCTACTATACAGTACTTTCTTTGTCACACTAATTAACCTTCTCATTGTAGTATTTCATACAAAAACATCCTTACAACAAATAATTTCTCCCTCGCTCTTTTTTTCTCTTTATAAAACAGAGCCACTGAGGTCTTTTGAAACAGTCAGGAGCTGTACTTTATATATAGTAAGTGGGCATATTTCACCACAAAAGACTGTCACGCCAAGTTAGAGCTTACAGTTCCCCCATAGCACTCATCACAGCTATTAGAGAGGCATTACCACTTCAAAACAGAAACTCTCTGAGTCTGTAACAATAGAGGGTGTCAAGACCATTTCATTACTTCCAGGAGCTAAAGAATATGAAAAATAAAAAGTAGTTGCATGGCTGCTGGCCACTCCTGAACCAACAGGAAAGAAGCAAGCCTTCAAAAAGCACCACACAAAGAAACATTTACCGTATGTTTCTATTTTTCAGTCTAATAGGCACTATGGAGGGTCGGCATATTTCAGAAATACCTGGTGTTGAACTGGATCGTTGTCTTATCTAGTTGGAGCTGTAAACACTAAAAAGTGTCAACCATGCTAGTGCAGTCCCTCTCACAACAGAGTCAGTCAGTTGGAAATGGGCCTCAGATTATTAACTCATGTGATGATCAAATGCATAATGGTCTAGTGGATGTTTACTGCAATAAGTTGACCTCATAGTTGTTTTCATAGATGCTTGATTCACTGGCTACATTTCCATCCAATAAGTCCGTCACTGACTGTAATCCTGTTCAGGTCTCATTCAGGTTCACTGAATCTTTAATATCTGTTTATCTTTTCTTCTATTGTAGAAGTGATGCTTTCAATATTGAGGTAGAATAACACACCGAAGGGCATTAAAGTTAACACAGACTTTGGCTCCACTTCTGTCCAAAGTGCTGTCAAAACACCACATTGCAGAATATGGCTCTGGATATGTTAACGTGCACTGTGAATATATCATTATAATGTGTTTTCACATATAAATATCATAAGCACCTTCCTCAGAGAAACCTGTTTAAGAACTAAGTCCGACTTAGTATTATATTGCTTCAGCACATCAAAACATCTTACATGACTCAAACAAAAAAAACAACAACTGAGAAGTCTTGACGATATCAATCATCATTTCTAAGAAACCCGGTGTTGCTCTGTCAGTGAAGTGAGAGAGTGTAAAAGGCAGGAACACTTTCTGATACTTTTTTGTCTCTTACCCAGTTGTTTCTGTCATTTTTCACAGAAATAAATTGTGAATTGATTTGATTAGATGTTATTTTATTAAGGATCCCCATCAGTTGGTGTCATAGCAACCAGCTAATCTTCCTGGGGTCCACATTAAGTGCATACAAACACATTAAAATACCATACAAAATACAAATACAAGAATAAAAACCTTAGAAATAACTATACTACTTACAGATACAACTTACAAATAGGACACCTAAGATAGCATACCAAACAAAACAAACATACAAACACCACCGCCGCAAACAAATTACAGTCTTAAAATTTGAGTTTCTTTTTAAGCGGTACTAACAATGCAGCAGAGACTTTGAGGCAAATTATTCCAGAGAGAAATTGATCTATAAATGATCGGTTCTAGTGTGTCAGTGTCACGTTTTGCTTCGTGAATATTACACGCATGTATGACAGTGCAGTACCAGCAGGGGGCAACAAAACCACTCACTTAGGTTTAGGCAACAAAACCACTTAGTTAGGTTTAGGAAAAAATGGCATGATTGGGCAAGTACAATACGTACAGAAACAACGTAACATCAGTATGGAAAACACATCACAAACGACACTTTCGTAACTTACAAAACAGAACACCAGTCTCCTGGTTGAAAGTCTCATATTTGTTGGATCCATCTACCTCCCCTCCCATCCGCCATAAGCGATCTTTCTCCCTTTTTAATGTACGTCACTAGCTCTGAACATACGCAGATGCATTTACATTGAGGTAAATACAGATTACGTGGGGTGGATATGATACGCCTAAACCAACACGGCGTTCTTGTTATGCGCTTTTGTCTTGCGCATTATCAATTATTGAGTCATTCACACGCCTTTTCATGCGACTGGGCTGTAAATGGTATATTACAGTATAAAATCATGTTAAGTTGTGCATCACTGGTCTTTCGGTACCTGTGTTGTGTTGGATTGTTAACTGACTGCCTGAAACGTTGTGGCTCAACAACCCCAATCTAGCCTCATTTTTGACCTGTGGCTTCCTGGATGGCCTTTGGTTAGCGGACCTCTCTTTAGACCCTGTTTTGAGCCAGATTAACCTGATCAGCCTAAACTGTTCATAAGTGTTCCCTCCTAATAGTTAGATCACTTAATATACAATAATTAACCTAATGAATATGTATTAACTGGAGCCATTTCTGGTTTCTGTAGTGTTTGAACATGCGGATGGTTATAATATGCCTCATTATGTCCCAGCTCGTATTTCAATAGAAGCAGCAGTTGAAAGGAAAAGCCCCACTGTCCTTGAAATCTACCCTTTGGAAAGCTTCGCTTAAACGCTGTGAAACAAAGGTGTCGCGGCATTTTGTCGAAGGAGACATGGTGGCTCAGTCGAGACAAAGAGCTGAACTAAGAGTGTTTCATGATATTTATGTTATTTAGCACCTTTTTTTCTTCTCACCACCTTCTCCACGCCATGCCCCGTGTTTGTAATCAAAAAATTAATGAGCAGCGCCTTTGTGGAAAGTGGGTTTTATCAGATTGTGACTTTCCCCGCCCCGCATCAGAGTCGGAGGCTGACTCCGTCTCCCCTGCGAGCCCCCCCAGGCCACCTCGCACAGAGTTTAGGGAAACTCTCCTCTTTGTTCATTTTTCCTTCAGCATAAGCAATTTATCACTGAATGAACTTTTATTGTATCTCTGGATGACTCACATTAAATTTTCGCCCATTAATTTTGAAATGGATTTTGAAATGGGTACTAAGCTTTTATCAAATGCCTGGGAATCTCATTTGGATTATTGTATTTCATTAATTACTTGATAGACAAAGCATACTTTTCAATGTAGATTTGTGTGCTGTTTAATTAATTAGCATGTTTTCTCTTTTAATTAAAGCCATTTTTTTTTTTTAAATTAAAGCCCACAGCAAAACACATATATAATTTGTTTGTAATTAGGCCTTAATTGGTGGTAGTGGAAGCTTAGCACCCTCGGTTTCTTTTTTCATGATTGCCATTTTATTGCCAGTCACTCATTAATTAAACTGTTTTTTCTAATTAGCTTATAAAACTGTTGATGGCATATTATTGTAAGTGTGAGTTCAAAGCTTGCTAATAAGCCTACCCTACTCAGAAGAGGCGAGATAATGGAGTGTGCACAAAGCGGGCGAACTTTTAGAGATTTTTTTTGTCTACTCCCTAAAGATGACATGTCATGTGTATCTAGCATCAGATTACTAATAGAGGAAAATGTAGACATGGCGGTTCTGCTGTGTCTTCCCTGGAGTGGCTTTCTTTTTGCTTGATATCTGGACTTAGCATTGCGATGGAAATAATGCCATATTGTAATTGTTAATGCTTTCAGGTTATACACTGTTTAACAGTGATTTGCTGTTGAAGCACTCATTGTTGAAGTAATTCAGAGAAATATAAGTTACCATTAAACTCCTGAGCAGAGCTGCAACGGTTAGTTGGGTCATCAATAAATCAACTGACCAGTGTTGGGATGTAACTAAGTACATTTACTTAAGGAACTGTACTACTTAACTACATATTGAAGTACTTTTGTTGTGTACACTACGGGCATACTAATTGATATTCGCCATACTTAGTAGCAGGCACACCAGTTGATTAGTTCATGTCATGCCACTTTATACTTTGACTCCACTATAGTTCGTAAAGAAATGTACTGTTTATTCCACTACATTTATTTACAGCTCTATACTTTACATATTAAGATTTGACATGCAATCAATATGATGCATTATTATATATTAAACTAACCACTAGTTTAGTCGGTAACAATTAGTCGATTAAGTCGGTCAACAGAAAATTAATCTGCAACTATTTTGATAACTGATTAATCCTTTAATTAATTCTTCCAGCGAAGAAATGTCAAATATTTCATTCAATAAGAGGATTTGCTCCTTTCCTGTATCTTAAATTATTGAATAACGGGTTTGGACTATTGGTTGGACAAAACAAGCAATTTAAAGATGTGAGTTTTAGCTCTGGGGAATTGTAATGGGCATTTCTCACTCTTTTTTATTAACATTTACAAACCAAACAATGAGTAGACTCATGCTAGAAATAATTAGTAATGAGCTTATTAGTAACTAATCATTAGTGGCAACCCGTTAAAAATGAGCTCAACCAACTACGACAGTAAAATGCTGCTTACGCATTCATGCATCGGCAGGAATATTCTAACGATACAATATATAATTGCATTGCATACTTTTCATTCTTTCACTAGATTTGGCTAATTATGTACTTTTAGTTAAGTAACATTTCAATACAGGACTTCTACATGTAATGGATTATTTTTACAGCGAGAGCAGGGCTGGGCGATATGGCCAAAATCTTCTATCCCGATATACATAGGTCCTTTCATATCTCGATAACAATATATATCACAATATAGCAAGTTTTCTGGTAATTCAATAAATAAATAGCCTATAGGAAATAATCAGATGGTAAAACCAATGTTTGCATAGTCCTGTGTGAATTAAATACTTAACAAATGAAAATTACTGTGTATTTTCTCATTCTAAGAACTTAGGTGCAAAATGAACATAACGGCTTTAAGTGAAATTATAGAGAAAACAGAAATAAATATAGACCTAGCCTATATCGCAATAGAAACAATATAGAAAAATATATATACGATAGATATTTTATATCATTTTGGCGGTATATATCGTCATATTACCCAGCCCTAAGCGTGGTTTTAGTTAAGTAAAGACTCCTTCGCCACTGCGATCAGCAACATTTTGATAATCGATTAATAGATTAAGGATTTTTCTAACCAATGAGGTCTGTATGTTCACACCCAGTAATCACATCTGTTGTCTTATACGAGACCTGAAACTGGCTGATTTGCATTCTTTGTGTTTACTCCAGTCTATTACTTGTGTCCAAAGGAACTAGCTGAATGAAACTTTGTCTTCCCTCCTCTTTAATGCGATATGGGTGGTATTGATTGACCTCTCGATCTTTTGACCTCCCCGATGTCGCTGCAACACTGAAGCTCTGCAGCCAGAAACACATTTCTCTTCCCCCTCCGCCTCAGTTCTGAGAAATTATGCTGAAATAACACACAAGCTGCCTAATCTGATATTCATTCCTTTCTTATACAGCCCTGCTTTCCAAAGTTGACTAAGGCCACATTATTTAGGCATTAAGGTAGTGTGATAAGGGAATTAGGCTGGTCATTAATCGTTTACACGTCAAATGCAGCAGAGCAGCTCGGGGAGGTGATTTAGCGAGGCAAAGCCATATAGCCCTTGTTAATCCACCTCTCACACGTTTTAATTGGAAGAGGCTTCCTGGATAGGAAATTTATGAATGGGTTTAAGGCCATTTCTTCCTTAAAGCCATCATTTATTTCTTATTGTTAATAGGAGCTTTAACACTTTATCCACATGGAGATGTATTTTTCCTCATCTTTTATTCAGCTATTGTCTTTTTGCACTCGCTGTTTAATTGCCACAGTGTTTTTTGTGAACCCTGCGCTGCTCATAAAGACTTCCTAATGCTTCTTTTATTTATCAAACACCTCAGAAATGATGCAATAGAGCAGACACACGCATGGCAGCAGAGTGTGAAACTGTCATTAAGATTGGTTTATCTTGTGTATGGCTTATACAGCAGCAATGCAGCTTTTTTTTTTATTTAGGCCCCATGTTTGGGTCTCCACTTGAATCTCCATGACGACCCAAACATGAATGAACAGAAAACGGTACTATTGACTTAACCCTCCTAGTGGCCTTAAGCTGCTGCTGCTGCTGCAGTGCCAGCATTGTGCATGATGATTTTTTCCGCCCTCAAATCTTCCAAAGGTCAGAGTATTAATCCTCTGAATAAACCTTGTTTTTAACCGGGCTGTGCCCAGGCCACACAAGAGAGAGGCACTGAAACACGGCTGTGATGGACACTTAATTGTATATTAATATGTGGTGGAGTGGGAAGAATTGCCGTTTAGGAGCCACATAAACAAAGAATGCAGGAGGTTTCCTGTCTCCTGCTTTTATTCCAGCTTTGTAGTTTCATTCTTATTTCCCACCAGCCTCTGATGTGAAAGGATTTGGCACTAAGATGCACGCAAGGGGAGGGGGAAAAAATCCTGAAAAGTGGATCAAAAAAGTAAATGAAAAATAATGTCATATTACTGAAAATATGAGAGGCTAATTTGTGCCGACTTTTTGCTAATTTTGTTCTCGCCACAGAAAGAGGAGCCGTCACCTGCTCGGCGCCACAGCGCTGACAGTGCCAGTGATCCATGAAATAAGCTGCCGCTGGCTTTGTTCAGATAAGAATGAACAAATCTGCACAATGTACTGCTCTCGGAATCTCATTTTCATACTTGCATGCAGGCTAAAAGAAATAAGCTGTTTGCAGGCTTGATTAATCAGACATTTGAGGGGTTTTTTTTGTCTCTTTGATCTGTTCTGTCTCCTAGGTAACTTGGTTGACATTAATGTTGAGCCCCAGTAAAGACAATCAGGGATTGTAGACTAAACTGATAAAAAAAAACGGAAAAGAATTAAAGACCTTTAATGCTTTAAATATAGTAAACGCCATGTTGTGAATTTAAAAGAGGGGGGAAATGAGGTGGGTTTTAATTTTGCTTTTGGAATGTTTGGGAAGGTGTGTTTTCAAGACCTTTTGCATTTCAAATGCAACCCCACAGGAGAGCAGGTTAATGTGGGTAATCCTGGTGTAGAAAAAAAAGAAAAAGCTCTGTCTGTAAATCTCCAAATGAAACCATTTAGCATCAAGCACTTTCATTTGCTCCCACAATGAGCCAAAGTGGGGTTTTTTTTCTGCTAACACAGAGAGCAGGTCCTCAGATTTGTCAACAATTTAATAAACGTCTGCTTTATAATCTCCGCGTGCATCGCAGACACTCAAAAGCATTTAGTACCTATACGCCGCTCCATCAAGGAGGAGCAGGGAAAACCTTGGTGTGGTTTTATCTGCCCGCAAATCTCCTGCAAATGTAAGAGCAGTCACCCGTTATAACTCTCTTAGAGAGGAGAAAACATGATTTGAGGAATTTAAAAGCTATAAAATGGCAAAGAACTGGAGAACTGTCATAGTATGTACGCTCCAGGTTATGCAGACGCTTTCACAAATCTTCCAGTGACTGTATAGATGAATGCCTTGAGGGCCCAGCCGGAGCCCAGTACTTGCAGCCAGCCGAAGCCCTTATCTTAAATCCAAGCAAAGTACCATTAATCTTTTTGAAAGACCTTTATGGCTTTTAATGTATCCCAAATTAGAACATTTTACACCCTTGGTTCCTGAAATATGGTGATAAAAAGCCTTTAGAGTTTAATTTTTCCTGCCTGCTCGCTCTGACCTGCTTAATCCCAGCATGCATTAGGAGATATTTTAGTTTCAGTCTTTCTAATAAAGTTTATCCCACTTAATTATAATTGAAACATTTTTTTTCCAGCAGGTCTTTTTTTTTTTTTTTTTTTCAATTGGCGCAGTGGTGGCACATTTCTTCATTACCTTAAGACTTTCTCCCCCCCCCCACCCCTCCGATTGTACTCTGAATATTACAGAGAATTACCCAAAGGTTTGGTGAAATTGTTCCAAGTTGTTTATCAAAGTTTGCCTTTGCTTGAATAATAAACCTATCTCAGGAGTGACAGAGGAGGCAGGGTTTTTCTCTTTGTTTCCCGTGCTTCTGTGTGACTGGGGTTATTGGGATTATTCTGCTTCACAATACATACGTCTTCCTCGGGATTTGAATGTTTGCCTCTTGCAGTCACGGTCATTCTCTTCACTTCTGATTTCAGGGACTGCCTGCAGTACTCCAAACAGAAAAGTCTCTTTTACACTGGTGAAAAATGCCATTGCAACGTTTTTTTTGAGACGGAGGAGGAAAAAAAATGTCAAAATGCTGAACATTGTTTCTCATTTCATTTGCACATTAAACAAGAAAAAAAAAGAAGTAATCAAAAAGAAACAATGTGCGGGAGAGTCTATAAGCCAGGAGCTTAAAAATATGACTTCCTCTTAAAACACCTCAAACAAAAGGCAAAATAGATTAGAATAATTTTAATAAAACGGTGCTCTTGTAATTTATGGAGCTATGAGGCACTTCACCCTTCACTCAAAACACACACAAATATACACACTTATGAGCACTGTTATTTATACTGTATCTCTCTACATTTATTTTTCATTGACATATTTCCAGTATGTTGGGTGTTGCAGATTATAAACACTAAAGAAAAATACAAGAAGCACTTCAGAAATCTCAACTACTGATTATTTTCATTATTGATTCATCTGCCAATTATTTTCCTTAATTAATCGTTTGGTCTAGGGCCGCAACTAATGAGTATTGTCATTGTTGATTGATTTGTTGATTATTTTCTCAATTAATCGATCAGTTGTTTGGTTTATAAAATGTCAGAAATGGTGAAAAATGTTGATCAGTGTTTCTCAAAGCCCAAGATGACGTCCTCAAATGTCTTGTTTTGTCCACAACTCAAAGATATTCAGTTTACTGTCATAGAGGAGTAAAGAAACCAGAAACTATTCACATTTAAGAAGCTGGAATCAGAGAATTTTGACCTTTTTTTTTCTTTAAAAAATTATTCAAACCGATTAATCAATTATCAAAATAGTTGGCGATTAATGTAATAGTTGACAACTAATCGATTAATCATTGCAGCTCTAGTTTGGTCTCTAAAATAATCAGAAAATAGTCTACAAATTGCTTGTTTTGACTGACCAACAGTCCCAAACATATTTAATTTGCTATCAAAGAAAACTGAGAAAACCAGCAAATATTGATATTTGAGAAAGTGGAATCACTGATTTTTTGGGCATTTTTCCTGACTTAATGACTTTAGATGACGATTTAGAGCTGCAACGATTAATCAATTAGTTATCAACTATTAAATTAATCAACAACTATTTTGATAATCGATTAATCAGTTTAAGTTGATTTAAAAAAAAAAAATTCTCTGAATATTTTCTGGTTTCTTTACTCCTCTATAACAGTAAACTGAATATCTTTGAGTTGTCGACATTTGACGTCATCTTTGGCTTTGGGAAACACTGATGGACATTTTTCACCATTTTATAGACCAATCAACTAATAAAATAATCGACAGATTAATCAATAATGAAAATAATCGTTAGTTGCAGCCATTTTCTGTTGTCTGGGTAAGCGACTAATTGTTTCAGCTTTAATGTCATTTTCAGAAACAGGAAACTTACCAGTAAAACCACCAGATGTCTTAAGAAGAGGAAATGCTTGTTGTGTTATTGAAGATGCAGTGAAAACAAAGCCAAATATGTATATAATATGTATTTAATACGTTATTATATGTTCATTACACATGTAAAATGTCCTGATATTATTCTTCACCTGTTATTTATTTATATTTTCATGCTGCTGCTTCGTCTTGTTGCATCATGTTTAACGTATTGATTTTACATGATGTTTGTATGTTTTAGGACATTGTGCAAGAGTTGCTTTCTGTGACGTACTGTATGTTATACGCTATCACCAGTCCTAATGTAAGATGTGTTCAATTCTAGGATAGTAGAACAGCGTTCATGTGTTATTGAGCTCAATGACGGCTGTGCTGTGGTGTGGAGGAGGCACGCTGACGAGAAGCCACCCTGACACATCAGTCAGAAAGCTTTTTTCTCGCCACAGCCTGATTTCCATTCTCTAATGGGCCTCTCCTCTGTCTGCCTCTAAATAGCTGGCTGTGAAAATCGCTCAAGCCGCTGATTGCCGTGACTTTGTGCAACGCAAACAGGAAGAGGAAGCTTTGAGGGCAGCGCAGAAAAGGAAGAACCAAATAGCCTGGGGGTAGGACGTCTCTCTGTGTCCTCGTGTTTGTGTTCGCCATCATATCTGCCATGTGTGACACTCTGGGCTCAAGTACAGTTGAGATAGAGCTACTGAAACCGGCATTCGCTGGACTTTGAATGATTACTGGCGCAGAGATTGAAGTTGACAGCTATTCATAAGGGGTTGAGTAACTTAATGTGTTTTCTGTGTTGCAGGTTTGAGGCTAAAAGACGATGGGAAACCAAAAGCAACATGGGCTTCATGTGACAAACACGGAGGAACTGTTATTTTTTTTTAAGTTAATTTGATAAAAGTAGTGTTTTTTTAAGAAGGACTGATCCTGTTTCTTTTTATTCTCTTTGTATATTTTGAAGGCTTGAGCGTGAGGGGGGAAAAGTCACACAGCTGGCGGAGGAAAAGCCAATCCGGAGAGTACAAGAGAGAGAAAAAATTATGGAGCATTCAAATTAATTCCTAAGGCGCCCATTGGTGTCTGCATTGTGTTATTTTTCATTACATTTCAGTGATTTGAGCGTTCTGGCCTTTTTTTTCTCCCCCTTCAAATTAAATCTGGTGTACATTACTGGATGATGCGTTTATTTATTGCTGTAAAGTGGGTTAATCATGAAGGCGCTCTTTTCTTCTTCCGAGGAAGAGAAAGGAAAGATTAGGGCTCTAATGCAATGTACAGGATAATGTGCGATAGGATTTGGGAGAAGAAAATGAAATTTGGCTGCTGTAAACAGTTGTGAGCAGTTGTAAACTGGAAGTTGAGTGAACGTTTTGGGGATGGGGGGGTGAGACATGAAACAGAGGCTTTGCTGTTGGCCCTCACCCATGTTGGGAGACATGCTATTGTCTCTCAGCCCGAACAAGAGGCACGCGCTGTTTCTCGAAGCCTACGCTCGCCGCTCATTGTGTGATGAGCTCTCTTCAGCATCTGTAAACTCGTCGATTCCTCTCATTCTTACTTTGATCTTTTTTTTTGATCTGCAGCGTTTTTTTCCTCCGCAGCTACTCGCGCTTCATTCAGATTCCAGGAAGTGTTAATTGCAAACAGCATGCAAAAAAGCACAAGCATGATAATTACTTTTATTCATAATGCGTGCTTATATATTTTTTTTTCCAACCATAGAAAATGATTGCTTTGCTTCAAGGTAATGAGAATTAAAATTAATCCCACCTAAGTTGTTTGCATTGCACATATTTGGGCACTTTGTCCCCCGGTGAGTGCTCTCATAGCTTTGCTGTGTAGGCTGAAACAGGACGAGGAAAAATGAACTAAACATCAGAAATAAAAGTTTGTAGGCACTTAATGACACAAAACACCTGAGCTGAAGAAAACCCAGATATGACAAAAACAAATGCTGAAATTTGAAAAATCAAGCTTTTCCTATCATTTCACATCCGAGCGAGTCACGTGACTGTGTGTCTGAGAAGCTGTCAGTTGGTGAGAATTGGTGCTAATTAAACTATTAATTATCTCTGTAATGAGACGCGAGTTAAAACTGTGTTAAGCACATCAAAGTACAACATGGGATTTCTTCACTTTGATGACTGCTATGAAAAATATATCTTGACTGAGGAGAGAGGAAACATCAGAGATGCTTTATTAAAAAAGTAGTCACATTTTAGAGCCTTCAAAAGCTTTGGATAACTCCTCGAGAACAAATGGTTTAATAGTCTGTGTGAGATTATTGCAACTTTTTCAATATTCTGTATTACATTTATCATCTCAATGGAAGAGCATTCAAAACAAGAGGCAAAAAGCATCTGTGAATGTGTTTTCCATATGTAAAGTAGACATTTTTTAAAGCTAGTAGTCGTCAGTGAGCACGACCAGCGCTGATCCAAGAGCAGTGCGGCGCCGTATCAATAGCATCTCACTTTATTAATCTCTTGGAACACAGGATAATGCCCTGAGCAGAGATGATTCTGCTTTTAAGCTGGAAAATCCACTTTCCCCTCTCGTCTATGTTGAGGAGCTGCTTTCAATAGTCTGCTCCTGGAGGCCAATCTTAGCCCCTGACCTAGGCTGATTTGTTGTGAAACGCGGAGACAAATTCCTTGGGCACATGTCGAAGCACTTCTAGGAAAAGTGTTTGTTGTGTGGAGTGGGAGGGGGGGGGATAAAAAAGAAAAAAACCAACAACAACAATCCCATTAAATGGTTGGAAAGCTGCTGTTGTATGAAAGGGAACATATGTTGCCGGTAACACGACATCAGCGCTATCGCTCGCTGTTATCGCCGGCTAGAAGAGGATTAACTCGAAGGCGAGATCTCTGAGATGCAGCTGATAAAGGCGAGCGATGTTGAAAACAGCTCACACCTATAACGCGACGTGCACATCAGACATGATAACGTTGCTTTGTTGGAGTATTGTTCAGGTTTTTTGATAACATTTTAGCTGCGATGTTGTGTTTTGTTGTGTAACTGTATCTTGTTACACTTGCTCTCATTGTGTAAATAAAGGTTTCAATCCATATTGAATATATTAAAATGTTTTACCTTCATAAGGGTGCCATTGATTTGGAAGGGGACATCTTTTTCTACTGTACGGTGGCCCTGAGGGGCAAAACTACATTAGATGAAGCCTATTAACGAAATTAAAAAAAACAACATTTTAGAAAACACAACCAAATCATTTAATGTTGCTTCATTACCAACTTGTGAAACCCTGTTCTGTTAAAGGGACAGTGTGTAGGATTTAGTGACATCTAGTGGTGAGGTTGCAGATTGCAACCAATTTAAACCAGTTGTTGTAAGTAGCAGAGCCAGTGAGTGTATGTGTACATGGGGAGTGAGTGGTGAAGCAAGAGAGAGAGAGTGGCGGTGAATGTGTGTGAGCTAGTGGAGCAGAAGAGAATTAGTTTAGCTTTGAGAATGTCAAGTGAATGTACAGTGGAAGTTGTAGTTTGTGCAGAAATAAATTCTGCAGCTCCTCAAGACCAACAGAGGGTTCCTGTGTCTTGTTTCCCGGAGCAAGTTCTAGTGGGCAACTCCGGGGTCTGAAAAGTGAAGCCAACGTGGAAGCTGCTCTCTTTCTAATATCCAGCAGGGGGCGACTCCTCTGGTTGCAAAAAGAAGTCTGATTGTATAGAAGTCTATGAGAAAATGACCCTACTTGTCACTTGATTTATTACCTCAGTAAACATTGTAAACATGAGTTTATGGTCTCAATCGCTAGTTTCAAGTCTTCTTCAATACAGCATGATGTTCATTTAGTAAATTATGGTCCCATTTAGAGTCAAGTAGACCATAAAGCAGGGTATGCTTTAGGGCGTGGCTACTTTGTGATTGACAGGTCGCTACCACGGCGTTGTAAGTTTTCGTCTTACACCTTTAACCCTTTCACAGTGTGTTTTCAGTTCATGAAAGTTAATTATAATCGTATTTGGTTGCCTAAAATGTCTTATTCAACGTTTGGTTGTACTTAGGTCCACACCTTCGTGTGACTTCTGGTTGCAAATAACCAAGATGGCGACGGCCAAAATGCTGAACTCAAGGCTTAAAAACGGCGGTCCACAAACCAATGGATTACGTCACAGTGACTAAGTCCACTTCTTACATATAGTCTATGCTCCGACCCAAGCAGGAAAGGTTAACACGGTGGTTTGTCCGTTCTGAGCTACTGTAGAAACATGGCGTCTGGCTCCATGAAGAGGACCCGCTCACTATGTAGATATAAACGGCTCATTCTAAGGTAACGAAAACCCGATTCTTATTTTCAGGTGATTATACACTAAAGAAAACATACTTATTAATATTATATTCCATTTCTGCCAATAGATCCCCCTAATTGTTACACACTGGTCCTTTAAGTGTTTCGTCCAATGTTGTTGTGTTTTGTACCTCAGGGCCACCGTAGAAATGATACTTTTTACATGAGATGTGAATTATGAGCACATTTCAGTACACAAGGTATATTTGTTCCCTTCGTCTCAAAGTAACACACTGCGGGAGCGACAGGCAGTGTGGATGTTGACATATTCCTCGGCTGATTTAATGACCTGTTTAATTCTGGCACGTCTGTAGCCCGCTCAGATGTTTTGCCGTTTTAATTAGTGTAATCATCGCTCTTGAAAAAAGGCCACAGGGTTGTTTAATGGGTCATGTTTGTCAAGATGCACAGAATTATAACACAAAAGATATGCCATTTATTCAGCGCCACAGTCTTCCAGTGATTATGGGTGTCACAATTGATAATTAGAGGAAGAAGTGATTCATCTGAAAGCCAAAATGAACCTCTGTGGTGTGAGGAAATTAGTTTGACAGTGTTTGGATGAGCGGTGTTTACACTGCAGCGTGGCGGTGTGGGAGCACTTTACCACTCCGGTGTTAACTGAAGCAACGTGCGCACACTTAATGCCGTTTCTGGACGGGAGAGACTTTTGATGTGACATCTGGAGCAGCAACTGGATATTTTCAGTAATGGCATAACTTCTCATGAAATTATGAATATACGGTTTCATTCTGCCGCCTTTTGTCACATGATAAGCAGAGGTTATGGTTCCAATTTTCAGGCAGCAAAGTACAAAGTGCTTTACACAGTTTCCTCAAACTGTGGGAATTAGGTCAAGCTAACATTTACAATTTGATAAAGACTGTTTAAATGCACATCCTCCATAATTAAAACCCATACTGTAGCATGCGGGATACTCATACGCCCTCTTAATTGTTTCTCAGTTTGAAACTGCTTAGAAAGCATCTATTTTATCATTTAGCATAACTTATAGAACAAAAAAAATGAAAATGAACTTTCAATTAATTTTCTTCTTTTGCTATCGCGAAATAAAAACATTCCCAAGCACAAATATGCTGAGCGTGCACTCATTATGCATTCATCTTCCACTCTGCAAACCACATACCGCATTTTATCGGGATGAATTATTAACCAAGTTAATGAATATTTCATTTTTCTTTATGGAACCATTTAACAGTCCCAACAGAGGTAATGACATCTTAAGCAGTACCTGAAGAGAGAGGAGAGAATACCGTTCATGTGGACGACCAGGTGCAACATATGGGGCTATATTAAGACGTTAATGCTTTTATTGTATTTAACAATGAACGTGTTAATTTAAGACCTCCCCTTTTGTTCTAGTGTACAAACACACCTATATAACCTACACTGACCTGGCTTTATTTCCACATGCGTAGACCTGAGATGCCTTTGTATCTTAAGAATGGACGCAGCGTGATCTAGAGCAGCCAGCGGGGATTTACACTGAGCAAATGAATTTAATGGTGTAATTAACATTACCTTGATTTGTCCCAGGAAAGACCTCAGTACGTCTGGCTTGTGTGGTAATTTATTGCCGGGTCCCTATGAAGAACACTCACCTACTGTAGAGCAGGTAATTACAAACAGTGGCTTGATTAGAAGAGGGAAGAAATCGCTCCAGACTTGTTATTGATCAATTAATACTGGTAATACTGGAGTTGGACTGCAACAAGAACATTGACTTAACCCTTAGATGCAGAGGCCATTCGAACCTACACTCTTCCATAAGTGGGCCAAAATGATCCCACTTTTTTGTTGATAATAAATATGTTATTTTAACAAGTTTGCACAAAATAATGATCCTGAATTGAAGACAACAGAGTTGAGGACCTGGGTCTTTGTGGTAGTCACATACAGGTGGATCCTTCAGGTGTAGCTGTGCTTATTCCATCTTGTAAAGGGCTCACTGCATGGGTGCAATATGATCTCAAAAAAGTACAAAATGCAAGTCTCTTTAAAAAAATGATCCAAGGCACACTTTGCACTTTTGTCCCCCTTTCTTCTCCCCTCTATTGATGATGCATAATTTCCTTGTTTTGGACCAATAGGCTGGCACATTGATAGAGAACCACCCTCCCACTCTACTCATTAGTGCAACACAACATACTGTATGTGTGCAAGCTACTACTGAATGCTGATAATGACCCTGATGAAGACCTACTGTATGTCGGTCGCAACTCGCTGGTCATTTTAAACAATTATTGGCATGTAAAATAAAGTAAATAAAATTAATAAATAAATTGTGTGCAAACAACAGTGGTGCCTTGGATTATTTTTGTGTTGCACTGATCAGTAGAGTGGGAGAGTGGTTCTCCTTCAATGTGCGAGTCTATTGGTCCAAAACTATGAAATGATGCATCATCAATAGACAGGAGAAGAAAGGGGGAAAAAAGTGCAAAGCGTGCCTCGGATCATTTTTAAAGGAGACTGTTTTTTCTTGCTGTGTAAAATAATGCAGCTGATCGGTGTGGTTCACAATAAATACTGTTAATATTGTAAATACCTGACAGAAATAACTGAGAAGGAAAGTGCTTTAGGAAATGCATTCAGGTCATTTTTGACCCACTTACGCATTTAAGGCTTAACATTTTTTGCAACATTGATTAGTGACAAGGAAAAAGATTTTTTGCACGCCGGCAACAGCCGTGGCCGGAGACATTATGTTTTCAGGTTGTCCGTCTGTCTGTCCGACTCATTCTCCTGAACGTGATATCTCAGGAACGCATCGTCCGCTTGGACTCAAGAACTGATTAGATTTTGGTGGTCAAAGGTCACTGTGACCTCACGTCCTTCCCTTTCTTGTGATATCTCAGGAACGCCTTGAGCTGATTTCTTCAAATTTGGCCCAAACGTCCACTCCAGGTAACCTGATTAGATTTTTGTGATAAAAGGTCAAGATCACTGTGACCTCACAAAACATGTTTTCATATGGTAATTATGACAATTTCACACAATTGTCTAACAGGATAAAATGATGAAGTGACATTTTGGACAGACATGGATGTAAACTGCAACTTGTCTGGTTGGTGGAGGCGTTAACCGAGACGCGGTAATTCTAGTTAGATTTTCTCCTGAACATCTTCTTATGACAGTGATCTAAACTTCAATATTGACTCCAAATCTTCATTGACACACTGCCGTCCTTTGTAAGCACTAATGTTGCCCTGATGTTGGAGCGTTGTCTAACAGTCAGGGCAAACCCGGTGAGCGAGGAACCAATTTGTGTCCAAACCCCAAGAAACTCCAAACTCTCCCAAGTAATTCCCTCTTTTCCGACTCCTTAAAACCTTGTCTCCACACAAACAATAGCAACGCTTTGTAAAAGTGACTCTAAGACCTCTGCCAAGCATAATTTATCATTTGAATGACAATAGACCACTTAGCACTGCTTAAATTATTTCGGTGCTCTATCTGCTACTTGACTGTCTTTGTGTTGTAACAGCGGACGATCATTAACGCCACGGGGTGATGTGGTGCGCCCTTATCTCTGGCTCGGTCCTCAGAGTTCACTTTAGATAGAAACTGCTGGGCCATGACGGCAACAACTTGTTTTTTTTATTCCAAGACTAGTTTAAGTCATGACTTATTAGACTTTAGTGTAGCAGAGTGAACAATGTAGAAAGTTGAATTATACTTTTATAGCGGTTTTGTCATGTGAGAGGCTTCATAAGACTAATTTATCTTAAGTGTTTCGAAACGGGGGCAAGAAAACTGTCTTAATTATAACAGTGGTCAGGAGAATGAGTTGCAGAGAACCTGGGAGGCTGAACATAATAAAGAAAGTAGATTTTAGTTGAAGAGAAGACCATCAAGCTGTCAAACATTTAACGTGTCTGAGTTTGAGGAGCTAGAAATGTCAAACTGGAAATAAATGCACTTTGAACTGCTGATAAAGGCACAAGTTTACATCTGAGAGGGGTTCATTTCACAGAGACCCTCCTTTTTTGGCTACTGGAACAGATGGAGCTAAAACAAGGATTCAAACAGGCACTGTAGGCACTGCTGATGAAGCCCGGTCTCACGAAAAGTCGTATCAATGACACGAGGCATAACGTATGAGGCATTTACAAGGCGTTCTTGCTTTTGCCGTGTCATTTGTACGTCATGTAGTCTGTTCTGACTCCAATGTAAACGCATTTTAAGGCCAACCATGTTGTTTTTCCTAAACTTAACTAAGTGGTTTTGTTGCATAAACCTAACTGTGGACATTACTGTAGTTTTGTTGTGTGGCGTAAAAATGACACTTAAGCCATCCCGTGACTTCAGGTTAGCTGATGACACACTTATGATTCATCTCAACCACTTCTCTTGTTTTTCTCTTTTAATTTTCTTTACATGCTAACTCTGATGATATTCAATACTTTTCTTACTTTTAACAAATCCCATGAAAAGGCCAAAACCAACAATTAATTGATCCTTCTAACAATTGTTGTCTGTGTAGCCAAATCCTGTTACAGTACAGCTTCTTCCTCTGTTGCCATAGAGCTCCATTGTTTTCCAAAAACTATTAAAAACACATCAACGAGCCACATTTGCACTGGATGATATGTTTCTTTAACACCACATACACACATGCTGCGGTTTATTATGACTCAATCCTAAAAACATACACCGTGCTGCTGCTGGAAATATTCACTAGAGCCCCATTTGTATATTAATCCGCAGCTGAAAATAGTCCCCAACAAATGCACTATTTACTCCTGTTTGTAAACGTTTGCTGAAAACTACAGTGACCCGCTGTTTTAGGAGTCTTTATTAAAAAGGAAACTGTTTATTTTTGTGATATGTTTTTAAAGATTTATTGCTTCAGGGGGAAACATGGGGTTGGAGCTGAGAGCCAGAGACAGGGTAGGGAAGTCAGAAAGTACTGAGGGACAGACGCACTAACACATTGTTGGTTTTGGTCTTTCATGAGATCTGTTTGCAATTACAAAAATATAGAATAATGCCAGTCTTATCCTTTAAAACTCTGAGATTTTACCCAAACTTTCCTAATTTTCTTAATTTAAAAATAATCTTTCTCCTCTGACAGTATGATGTGAAATTGTAATATTCAAACCCAGAATTCACGTTTTTTATGGGAGCACTATTTTATCCACGATCCCGACAGCGTGACAAATTTGGTATCTTTTGGAAACTTTAAGATTTCCACTAAATTAAAGTCCTGTGGGTTTGGATAATGTTCATTAATTAACACATTACATCTCATTTGTTTAATCCGTTCAAAAACCAAGTGTAAAAAGTCGTGGTTCTACAGCGGGTTATGTGCTGGACTCTTGTGATTCCCTGTAGTTTCCTCTGGTTGCCTCACGGTGACGACAAGACTCCAGGAAGTCGCTGCGGATTAGTGAGCTCTAGTGATGCTGGGAGGTGGATTTCTTTAACCTTTGACCTGAGTCAGGCTCGCTGTTTTTAGCTAAGCCAACCGTCTCTGTGCTCCATATTCATATTTGTCTCTGAGCTTCATATTTAATGGACAGACATGAGAGTGGTATCAATCGTCTCATGTAACTCTTGGCAAGGAGGCAAATAAAATGTGACACTATTCCTTTAAAGGGTTAATTTCAAACCTTTAATGTTATTAAATATATTTGATCTATCCTATTGCTTATTGTTGATAAAACCCACAGCATTTTGGATGTGCAATAATACAATAATCATCTAAACAAAGTCTAATTATTTTAAATTCTCATCACGATCATGACCCAACAGTAAGTATCATGTTCTGCAGCAGACAGGTACCAGATTCTTGCACGGCACGGCTTTGTGGCCCGTCGTCGTTCCCGTCTTGTTCTCCATACAGTGATAACTGCCATAATGAGATTTGCCATTAAGAGAGAAAAGAATGAAAAGGACCCCAGCCATCTGTATAGCTCACCATGGTAAAAGGCTGAATGCTATCAAGCCAGAATTCAATCGCTGAATTATACCCTCTTTGTGTGCGTAGGGCTGGTGAGTACCTCACACTATATTCATTTCAAAAAGGCCTCAATTTAATTAGTTCTCATATGTTGAAAAATTCATGAATTTGTCTGCAATTCCCGCTGCCATTGTTGGGATTGACTTAAGCGGTGGTGTTAGGCTTTCAGGCAGTTTGGAAGGAAAAATAGCCCCCCACAAAAAAGAAACAACTGTTTATGTAAATAGACACTGCGTGTTTACTTGGTGGAAGAAAGCGAGGGCCCTGAACAGAGTGCTAAGCTTAGCGTGGCTCTGCCAAAGGGGACCTCTCACCATCAACTTCAGTCTTATTAAACTGATTACCAACTCCAGCTAATTAATCAGAGACAGTGCCCTTTCTTGTCATGCAGGGAGGGAGCTCTGTGCGTCTCACAGAGTTCCTCTCTCACCGCCTCCCCCTCCCATCTGCTCGCCTCTGTTCCCCCCGTTCTCCCTTTTCTTTTTCCAGCTTTGATTGAAGTAGGGGAATGGTAATTTTCATGCATCATCTGGGCCGGCAGGATGGGAGGACAAGTAGTAATTACCTTAAACAAACAAGGCCGAGATTGCTTGAGAAGCTACCTCTTTATTCAAGCTCGCGAAATAAGAAAACAGACTGAGCGCATAATGGTTTCAAAACACATTTTACAGACCATTTTGTTCATTGTGTTCGATATGGTTTTCATCTTAGATAACCCAAAAAATGTTATGAGAAGACTTGAAAGACATTTACTGTGGTGGTATTTTGGTTCAGGTGCTGTAACGTTGAAGGTTCAGTGCTTTTTAAAGGTTATTTCACAGCCTGTGGTAGAAAGCAGTCCTGCAGAACCAAAGGGATTCCATTGTTAACCCAGATGTTCAATAAACGTCACATCTGGGTTGTGATAATCTTGTCAAGATGTTCACGTACGGATGGTGGTTAAAATAGATATTAAAAACATGTTGCTTTACACTGAAAAAACACGGCAGTATTTTCTATTCAGTCAGTATTTTCTCTGCTGCTGTGTACGCCACACAACAAAACTACGGTAAAGTCTGCAGTTATGCCGAATTCACAACAGAGCAGCGGCGAAGTGCGGCCTGCGGCGAGCTACCATGCAATGTCTATGATAAGCTTGCAGTAGCTGCGGCCGTTTGATTCTGCGGCGAAGAATCAGAAAAATTGGGAGAAGTTTAACTTTTAGCGGCGAAGTGCAGCCAGAGAGGACCCGCAACCAATCAGTAAACAGATCCTGTAACCCTTGTGACATGCTGACCTGTGTTACAAAGAATTTATTCCCGCCTGTAACACATGAACACGCCTCCCGGCTGCAGAAAAATTTGATTATTGCGGCGAGCCACATTTCACCGCTGCCTGGTGTGTGTTTGCCGTTGCAACAAAACCACTTAGTTAGGTTTAGGAAAAACGTCATTGTTGGGCTTAAAAATGAGTACTAAGTAAAATACATACGGAAACAACGTAACATAAGTACGAAAGACACGTCACAACGTTACTTACAAAACAAAACACCGGTCTCGAACACAGGTCTCCTGGTTGAAAGTCTCGTGTTTGCTGGTCCATATGGTGTCCATGTCTATTGAATGTTTTAACTGAACCAATGGACTTCTTGCACGCTCTGTGTGGGCTTTCATTAGCTTCAGAGAGAGAGACGTCACTTAACGCGACTTTTGGGTGCGTCGTCTTTCTAAGCACATATTTTCACAGTCTGATTTTTTCTGAAATAAGGTCCCATGGTGGTCCACCGGAAGAGGCGGGACTTCACCTCTCTATAACAACATTTCTATTTATTTATCACCCACTAAGTTGTAGGAATGAAGATGTGAACCGTTTGTACTTGAGCACAGGTCTTTTTAGGAAGGAAGGGTAGATGGCATTATAAGATCAGTATGGATGTGTGTATTAGCCACATCGTAAAAACCTATATTAAAATAAAACAGTGGTAAATATTAAGTCGGACCAGGATGCAGTGAGTGTGAGTATCCAGTCTGAGGAAAGAATGGGGCTTGAGAAGCTCATACATCCCCGTTCTCCCAACTCACACTTCCTGCTGTTCTGTCTGATTGTGTCGTCTTTGTCTTAGCCTGATGTGCTCGCCTCCTCCTCTGGAGAGGCTAATACAGGCCTCTTTTTTTCTCCTGCAATCTCACCAAATGCCAAGTGTAACTGGTGCCCCTATTGCTCCTAATTAATGCCTGATTAAAGAGTGAAATAAGGGATTCTACCAGTGATTTGTTTTTTTTTCAAGGAGTAAGAAATTAATCCCCTTTGGATCTTGCAGAATCATTTAAGGATTCTCCTTGTTCTGTTTATCAAATAAACCAAGTAATTAGAGACTTTAGATAAGTAGGCTAAATTGATGCCCGCCCTATGTCTTCCCAAGCTAGTGTTCGCTGATAGAAACCGCTGTGTTGCTCTGGTAATATGCAGCATTATACTTGTCCAATAACAATGCCCTTTGTGTTTGGTAGTGGTGTAATTACGCCGGGGAGCCTCCTTGACCTTGGTAAGCACTCTATCTTACTGCTGGATCAGTGTATTTCATTTCTTAACCCACAAAGATACATCACAAGGGAGTTTACTGACATCCCCGTGAATGTAATTCAGAGTGCAGACTACATTACTGGCAATGCACGATTGTGTAGTACGCAATAGTGCAGTTATCCAGGCTGATGATACACGCACAGCCTCCGGCTATTCAACAGCGTAATCCTCAGCTAACTTATTGTAGCTCTACTGTATCTGGAGAGGCAGCAGTATGATTTTTATTACTTTCACCTGAGTACCCAGGGGAGGTATCTTATCTCCCCACTTGGTTTTATGCAGTTTGGTTTTGAAAGGTCTTCAAATGTTGGAAATTTGAATTTAGGCTGCATGTCTGATCAGGTAGACACATGAGGTGACTTCACTTCGCTTTACCCCCCCACTCCCCGCCATCATTTCTGGTGTTGCATCAGTGTTTCCAACACTGCACCTGCAGCGAGTGTCCAGTCTGAGACCTCAAACGGACACTTTGAAGCCGAGCAGGGCCGGGCGGTTTAAATGACTTCATCTTCTCCAGATGAAAGAGAAAAAAAATGTTAGATTTCTGCATCACAAACAAAGATTGGGGACATGTGTTACGTTTTCCTGCTCTTTGCAACATTTCTGCTTTTTATTTGAGTTATTGCTGTTTGAGTAATCGTCTACGAAGCCCTGCAGGTCTTTTAAGGGAAGTTATTTTTCTGTAGCATGTACCCAATTTAGAAATGTGTCTATCGTCTATTTTGTGGACATGAATTAGTAACTTCTCAAAATTACCGTCATGGTACTGAAACCGTAGTTACTGAGGTTATAAATGGTATTAGCAGCAGGCTAACTCTTTGCATACTGAGTTGCGTACAAATACTGATTTAATTCCTTCATATTATTTGAATCTCAGAGAGTTTTTTACAAGTTATTTTTCAATTTCACAAGAAGTCAGGCGGCACAGGATAGAAATGTTTATTTTTCAAGTTAGAATGAGCCCTTCATATCTACATAGGGAGCCGGTCCTCTTCACGGAGTCCGCCATGTTGCTCCGTCGTGTTTCTACAGTAGCCCAGAACGGACAAACCAAACTCTGGCTCTCTGAGGGCCTTTCATGTTTTTACGTTACCTGAAGGCCACCGTAGTTCTCCAACATACTTGTGAAATTGTGGTAACGTGAGCCGCAGAGTGCAAAACCGCAGTGTACAGCCAGCCACCGTCTGACTTCCGTTGCTCCTAAAGTAGTGTTATTATGGTAAGGATGGGAGGCAAACGGCGTTACCATGGTTTTGCACTCGGCGGCTCACGTTACCGCAGTCTTGAAAAAGAGGAGTGAGCGGAGGGGTACTCAGTTGGTTGCAATCTGCAACCACACCACTAGATGCCGCCAAATCCTACACACTGTACCTTTAAGGATTATGTGGATTAACTGATATGGAATAATAGTGATGTAGTATTTTGCTGCACTAATAGCCTTGTTAGCTATTAAATTGTGCCATAAATAGATTAGCACCTAAAGCAAATGAGCTCTACCGGCCAGTTAGCTTGGTGGTTTGTGAGTATCCATCATTTTATTGCTGCTTAATTAGTTTAGAAATATGTTTGTGTATCATTCTTGGAAGGATTTGTGAAATATATGAGATTTGCCTGTTTCTACACAGATAGATGAGCCAATAATCTCATGAGTAGATTAAACATTTACTGTATATATTTAAAATAGTGACTGTGAGCAGGTGGATACTACAGCATCAATACATGGTGCTTTAAATCAGTGGCCAGCCATGTTTACCTGTTCAGTTCACTGTGCACTTGTTTTTCCTCCCTCTTCCTCTTCCTCTTCCTTCTCCTACTTCCCTCTCTTTCTATTTCACTGACTTCTTATTCGCTCCGTTCCCTGGGCACACGGTCTGTCTGTGTCCTTTATTCCTTTATGGCAGGCCTAGCGCTGAGCCTCCCTCTAATTAGATCAGGAATTATGGTATGGATTAGGTGATGGAGGGGCATGCCAGTTCTTCTGACCATGGTAGCTATTTCAAGTCACCATTTCAAAGTTATGTGCTTAATTCCTCCCCTTCCCTCCTCCCCTCTTTGCTTTGCATTATAACACAGCTGCAGGAAGAGTGACAAACACTGTTAATCTCTTGTTTGCTGGCAGTCCATTACAAAGGGGTAAAGCGGGATTTTTTCTCCAGCACTGTAAACACTCAAAATTCAGCATTGTCCATTACCTCTTAAACACAGCTGATAACAAGCATCATTAATTAAACTGTGGGAGTAAGTGGGGTTACATAAATTGAAATTAATAATCGGGTGCAAACAGAAATAGAATGCATGTTTCCGAATTGTTTCCTCAGAAACTCCCAAATGTAGCCACGTAGATTAAGAAGGTTTGGCTCCTGTTTCGCTTGTGATGTTTCCACCAATCCTAGGGATAGGTTTAGTCATGGAGTGCTCTTTTAATTTGTTTGCCACATTCTCGCATTTTCCCAGAAAAAATGATCAAGTAGGCATTTAATTACTTTAAGAAAATAAATCACCTCCCATAGCTATTGTGTTGCTGCCAAGTCTATTGCACATAAGCTGCAAAGAACATGAAATATTTCACCACTTGTATTTGAAATACCCACTGCCGAGTCAATTTGGGGCAGACAATGGTGGGAAATGTTGACTCCAGTTGGTGGTTAGGGAGAAGGTGCAGCCTGTAATGGCAAACTGAAGCATGTTTCGGACTTTCTGGGGGCTGATAGACAATCAATCTAGCCGATTAGACTGTTGTCAGGTCATTATATAGGCTCACGTCACTATAAGCACCATAGATGTGGGCCAATAGGGGCCTACTAAACCCAATAGAAGGTTTTATCATTTATTCACATGGTAGATCACCAAAAGAAGATATAAAAGAACACAATAGCGACCCTAGTGACCGTAGTAATTATACAGAAGCAGAAGTGGAAGTCAGGCGCTGTATAGCCAGTGCGAAAGTCCATATGGGATGGAGGTCAGGGTCGATGGATGGGTCACAAAACACAGGAGGCCCGGGTTTTTATCCAGGTGAAACCAACGTGTAGAAAGAAGTCTTTGTGTTCACAAGAGTTAAGTTTCACTTTCACTTTTGAAACATGTTTATTTTAAGACAGAACAGTAAATGATTTTGTTGCCTAAACCTAAAGAAGCCGTTTTGTTTGTGTTCATAACGTAACGTTTCATGCAGTTTTACAACGTGATAGAACGTGTTGCTTAAGTTTTGGTGCTCACGATACTGCGCCACTGTTTGAGCTGCGCTAGCCGTACATCACAGCATCACAGCAAAGCCATCATGGTGTGGCGCAAGCAATTCGAAATAACGGGTTTTAGAGCGCAGTGGTGCCGTTGTCGCATTGTGTCTGAAAGGACCTTCAGTGAGTGAGAGACGGAGAGAAATGGAGAGTACTAAGAGAAAGAAATACTCAAGCAGGTGCAAAAAATGAATGAATGAATGAAAACTGATGAATATTAGCCCGGTTAGCCTAGCAGAGATTCACACAAGTTCACGCCTGAGTGGCAAATTATTTTGTTTTCTTTACTGAGAATTAAAAGTAAAATTAAAAGTAGGCCTAATTAAAAAAAAAGCTGTTGCAGTTTACTTATTATTTTTTTTATTTTCATTCTTTAAAAGTCCTGCTGGGGGAGGAACCCCCGCTTTAGTTTTGAAATTTTTTAGTTCTGAAGGTTGGCAAGTATGGTGTAGTAGGCCCCTATTGACCCACATCTATGGTGCTTATAGTGACCGATAACGCCTATTTAATGTCCTGATAACAGTCTAATCAGGTTCATCAATCGATTTGCAGATGCAGATGCTCATTGCTAGCCATTTATGTCATATCTAATTACGTCATGATAGATGGATTCCTGTGTGTAATCACCAAATTTGAGAGAGGTGTAAATGTCTGATACAAATCCAGACTAGCATGTTGTGTTTGGAGTGTTGACATTACATGAAACACCAGCGAGGCCTCGGAGGACTTCAACATGCCTGACTGAAGACTCTGTTGTCAGGGAGAATCAAGTCAAGACATGCCCGTCTACATCTGACAGTAGGGAGAAAGGAACTGTACCTACAAATGTTTTTATAATTGAATTAACTTTATACATTTGAGGAGTGAATTTAATCATTGGACATGAATATAATCCACAATGTTCATCCAATTTGAGCCCAGATTTTACAGGTGAACGATGACGTTGACTCCCCTGAGGGACTCCTGGTGCTGCAGGCGACTGAGATTACTTTCATGTATAAATAACAGCCACATTGGGCCGTAATTTCACCTCTGGGAAAACACCAATCCACCTGATAATCAAAATCTGACAGAAATCTACAAAACTCCCAAAAGGTGACACCAAATCCCTCGTGCGGCAAATTGAGGGATGGGTTGGACAAACAGCTGCCAAAAGCCACAGTTGAAATCCATATGGTGGGGAGTTAATTGGCGCGCGCAGGCCCGGGCTTGACGTGAGCGTGGATACATAACAGCCCTGTGTGGGTGGGCAGATGTGGCTGGAGGTTTGAGGTCGAGCCTCGGTCCCCTCTCGTAGCGTTTCACACGGGCGTCATGGAGCTTATCGGAGAGAGAGAGGAGATCTTGGGGCACTTCCTGCGAAATGGCATGTTAAATGTCTCATTAGCGGCGGTGACCTCAGCTTAATCTATCGCCCATTTCCTTACGGGGAGAAGTATTGCAGCCGTTTGACTAATCAGACAGACATTTTAAGATTTTAAAGGTTTCTGTTTTGTCATTTTGTAATTTCAGTCAGTAATCTGACATAACAAGAGTGAGTTGGTCTGATGAGTTTGGCGGGTTTGCTGAAGCCTCAGTAATAAAGAATCACAGTTTTTCCCCCTCAGGTCCTTCCCACATTGGAGAGGCCTGATTCATTAGGACAGCAGGTCTCTTGAGGGAAGTCTCAAGGGTCTTCTAACCATACAAGTGACTGGGAGAACACACAAAAACACACTCGGAGAGCGGGAGGAAAAACCTCCCTGTACTTCACTGGAGCACACTCACATCATTTGCATGTTGTATTTTTTTTTTTTACGTCTTTTCACATTCATTCAAAACAAATGAGTTCCCCCCGTCAACAAACTGCCATAAGCGCTCCACCCCTCTCCAGCCGCCATGGGAATTTCCATTAAAGGCGTTTGAGTCAGAATCGGCGTACAAATAAATGACGCGCTCCTGGGAAATCACGGCAACAAGCAGATACATGTTAAAACTCTGGAGAGAGCTTCTCGTTTGAGCTGGAGAGGGCTTCCCAAAATCCAGATGTGTTGGAAGCGCAGACGGGGCTCAGGCCTCCTCGCCAGTAATGAAGCAATTAGACAGACAATTATGAACACCTGTGACGCTGATTGGCACCATGCGGCTCCGTCTCCTTCCGCGGCGCTAAAGACGCCTGAATGTTGCTAAAGTTAACCTCTAACAAGGCCTGTAATGACGACGAGGGCCAAAACACACCACACTGATGCTCACACACACACACACACACACACACATGCGTACACACTCACAGGAGGTTCGCATTAGGAAGACGGGCTCATCCCACACAGCCAGTTGCGTCATGTATTATTGAAACCAGCCCTTGTATAAACACAACTCCAATAAATTGTGGTCTCAATTTTTCTGATTCATTAAGGTTAATGCAGTTTTAATTAGTGCTTGATTTGAAGCCCATTAGACGCAATTTATAAGTCCTTTTCGGGGACCTGCAGAATGACGTTGCGTGGGATTAATAAGATAAAAGGCACAAGTTGGAATTGTAGTCGCTGCTCGACTCAGGGATTCCTCTCTTTTCACTGTAACCGCTTGTTTATTTGCACAACCGCTTTCAGGCACATTAAAACAATCTAATGAATAGAGAGCTTTGGCTTCAGGGATTGCATCACCCATTGGACGAACAAATGTAATGGTGGTTATGGCCTGATTAAAAGGATGCTCAGGAAATAGGTTGAAACAGCTGAGGGCTCTATAATTATAAACCATATAATAGGGCTCGTGACAGCTTTTTACCTATCAGAGCAACTCTACAGCTCCATCCTGATGCTCCTGTTGGTTCGTTTTAAATCTGACTCTGAGATATATGGTCAAGAGTAAACGCTATCAGAGATGTAGGAATTTCAAGCTAAGTGCACATGAACAACCCTAATAAAGTGGTAAATAGGATTATACTAACACTTCACTTAAACCCCCTCAGTTTAGGGACCGTATGAAAATTATTAGGACAGGTGGGAGGGTCAAAAAGGGGGAGGGCTTTAAATTCGATTTTGAATAAATACAAAAAATTACATTTACAACTAAATTAAATTACAATTAAATTTCCAGATGACTAATCATTGTTACTTTCCATTTTTATTTGGTGTGTGTTCCTTATTGTTGATGTTGTGCCGTTTTGTTTATAACTGGGCAAAAAAGTGTATTAAAAAAAAGAGAAGGGGGGAAAGGGCTATATTTATTTTATTTATTTATTAATTTATTTGACAGGGACAATACATTTAGACATTGTTACACTTAATTAAAGTGCAACTGATGCAATGTATATAATTTTTTTTCGCTCAAGGGAGGGTAGATATTTTCTGGGAGCGCCGGGGAGCGTGTTTCAAATTTTTTTATATTATATATATTATTTATATATATTTTAAATGATTTATTTTGAGATATTGGGAGGTCAGTATTGCAGTGTTTCAGTGTCATGGGTAGGAGACAACAAAAATTATAAAACAAAAAAATAATTTAATAATATTAATAATACTGGGGAGGGCTTTCTTTTTCATAAAATAAAATATAAAGATTCCCTTCCGACCCCAGTAATACATTTCATACAGTCCCTTATCATTTAGAAGTATATAAACACAATATAGTGTCGTTGTAAGCAGCTATAAGGACACATTTAAATGTTTGTTAATGTATGTTTGTCAACAATTATAATTCCTTTTAATTATTGATGATTTTAATAAATCATATGAAGCGTCCAGAACTGGTATATTAACTATTATTAATAACACAGTTTAACATATCTGTAATCATATTTTATGATATAAGGGTTTGAGAAAATCGCAGATCTTATAAATCTTTTTTTGTAATACATGAAGCTCACGGAGATTAGAGTATATTAGCCCACACAATACGACCATAACTCAAAACACATTTTAATCAAACCTCATTTGTTGATCATCCCCAATGACTTTACAGTTTTATTATGAGCAAAATCAATATGTTTCTCATCATGAACCAAAATGCCTGAGAAAGAAGTGTGGGGAAATTTCTGCTGCATTTACTGATGATACTTAAGCTCATTTTTATTAGGAAATCTATACGTGATACAATCATGTTGGTATCATCAGCAAACAAAATGTACATACTAATGAAAAGCCATAAATATACTAGTAGATAAGAAATAATAAGGGTCCCAAAATAGATCCTTGTGGTACACCACATGTTACATGAACTGTCTTTGTTATTACATATTGGTAGTTAAGCACTTAAATATATTACCACGGAAACCCTACTGTCTCAATGTGGCCAACAAAATGTCATGATCAACGGTGTCAAACACTTTAGCAAGATCATCAAAACAAAAGGAAAATTACATATTATTATACAAAAATATATATTTATGTAATTTATTTTCATATAGCGTCAAATCATAACAGAAGTTATCTTGAGACGTTTTTTATATAGAGCAGGTCTAGACTGTACTCTATAATATTATATTATATATTGTCAAGTATAGCTGTGTGTATTTTGTTCGACAAGTTGTAAAAAATCTTGCACAATATATATACGCTATATTATTTATTTATATCAATATAAATATATTAATGATAACAAATATGAAATAATATATACAGAAATATATTTAATTTAATTCCAATTATATATTTATATGGAGACACATTTTGATTACAACTGTGTCAGAGTTACGAAAGTTATAGTTTCTGACAAATACATATAGTACGTAAAATGTCTTATATCTGCAGTATTATAACATGTTATAAACCATCTGTCAATTGTTTATAAATTTCTTATGAATGCTGAACTTTATAGTTACATTTTCTTTGATTAAATATATACATAACTGGCATTTTATCTTTTGGATACATGCAGGTTTGGGCTTTTTATAACATTTGTATCTTTATTTGCTGCGACATAAAACAGGTAAGTGATGCTTGATTTCTAAAATAAGTGACAAAAACAATCCATTTATTGCAATGTTCATTTGTTAATATTCCCAGGTTGTATCTTGTGAGCTGGGACTTACAAGGAGACTTTAAATGTGGCACAAAACAGTCTGATGATCCTTTCAATGGCAACATCTTTAATTCAGCTGGGCCACATGGGTGTTTTGAAAGCATCTTTCTCCGCTCTCATACAATGTAAAACATCAAAACCAGAGCAAAGCGTTAATAGCCCCCACAGCTTCAGCGTGAGTGATAGTGAGCAGCCTTTTGAAACGGTATCAGTGCAGTGGAGATGGCTGAAAATTACAGGAAGAGAGGGCAGAGCTGAACTGCTGACAGCAGGAGTCACAATACATTAGCAGATCCTCCGACTGGCTGCTCTTTCTGCATGACAGTCCCACTGTACTGTTGAATTGTTAACACACATTGTTTGACATTGTCACAGCTACATTTTCTCCCCCCCCTTCTCCGTACTGTAGGCAGGAAAATTGTGCTCCAACAAGGTTATGAGACAGGTGGAGCTCCTGCGTTTGGCTCGCAGGTTGTGGCGGAGAGCTCTCTGTTTTGCATGTTTGTAAATTGCCACCAGAAGTGAATAAAATGGTCCCATGTGTAAACTCCAGCTCCGCGGGCCCACTTCAGAGACCTGAGATCAATTTTGGTGCATTTATTCTCTGAGAGAGGCACACAATGGGAGTTCGCTGAAGATCAGTTTTCAATTGGATAATAGGGTTGTGAAAAGAGGGGATCTAGAGGGCATTGCTTTCACACATTCTTATGGCTTCATATCTCTGTAACACGAACCGCTTCAGTCTCAACACCTCCATAAGCCTTCTTTTTTCTCCTCTAAATCAAATTCAATTTGCACCTAAAAGAGTGTTACGTGCACTACTATATTGTCAGACCACATTGAAGCTCCTCTTAATGCGAAATACAAACAAATTGAGTGAAATTACGTCTCTGTTTTCTTTTAATTTTACAGTAATTTGCATCCAAAGTCTTTATTATTATTATAGTATTGCTATCTATCTATCTATCTATCTATCTATCTATCTATCTCTCTATCTATCTACCTATCTACCTATCTATCTATCTATCTATCTATCTATCTAGTTTGACTGTATTAACATTAGTGTAGAGAGCAGCTGGTTGAGGTCTAAAGGTGCTGCTGACACTGTCCTCCTCCTCCTCCTCCTCTTCGTGTCCTTTAACCCGCTGCAGCCACTAGATGGGGTATGATAACCACAGAGAGGCTCTCCCAGTGGGCCGCCTCCAGCTCTGGTGGGTGCTGCTACTTATGGGGAGAGGTGAGGAGAGGAAATTGTCTGCCAAGTTTGCCACAGATCCCAATCAGCTTCTCATTTGTTTTTATTGTTTCCTTCCTATTCAAATCATTCTCAAACTAATCTCACTCGTAGAATGAAGTATTTATTAGAAACAGTATAAGTTCAATGTTAAAGACTCCACTGGCGCTGTTGCTGATGCAGTTTTCTTGGATGAGATTATCAGTTTCCAGTATGCTGCAGATTTTAATTGATATTAAAAATGCTCATTAATTCAATTAACCTAATAGTTTTACAATTTAGAGCTCCAATTGTTTTCTTCAATTTTTATTGAAATACTTCATTTCCTGCTAGAACAATTGATGTTACAAGTGTATGCAAATTTTCTTTTAAATCCATTTAATAAGAAGAAAACAAACCTGTCATTTCTAAAGGAATAAATGATAGTAAACTGTTTAATCCCGTTGATGTAGGAAGGAAAAGTATGTGCAATGTATGTAAATTAACAAGTTACTTTTACTTTATCAGATGAAGATAAACACATTTCTTTTGACTACTTTAAAGGGGAGAAACACTAGTTTTTTTCATGCAGAAGAAGAAAAGGAAACTAATAAAGTTGGTGTCTAATTTAACTTAAATGCACAGCATATATGTACTATAATTTAATTAAGTTCAGCTCCTACAGTCAAAATACGTACAGTACAAACACACAGATGGTGTACTTACAACCAGCGATGTGTTGCAGTGAAACAACCCTCGAGTCTCTCTGCCTGCATCATCATCTGACTCGTGGACTGTAAAAAGCACAGAAATAAACATTAAAATGTGCTTTGTTTACTCTTTAAAGTCTCATTTCTAATATCTTTAAATAAATCAAAACACATTAAAACAATTTGACGAAAAAAAATATTTTTTTAATACGTATCTTTTACAATTTAAAAAAAGAATTGGCAACTGTGATGGTATAACACAAAGAGATTTAGTTTGACTCCACTACGACGCTTGGAGTGGCTACACTGAGATCATACTGGTGTCTGCTGGGTTAGTGGTGGCTAAACTGGGGCTCAGGGACTCCTGTGGGTCTCCCAGTGATCCCCAGTATATCAAGGACTTATTATTTTACTCACTAGACTTTTAACCTGTAATAGGATCGACATGTCTGACTGCTCTGATCTCAATTTCTTCAGAAAAATAACACAAATCTTCAGTTGAGGATCAACAGCATCTGATCTTTGGTGTGTTATATATTCAACAACATGCTGACAAACAAAACAATAAGGATTTTTTTTTTAAAAAGACAGAAAAAAGGTGCTCCAAATATGGAAGTAAAATGTTAATTTGAATATACATTTCATGTATAACACCCAGCTGGATTACTTGCGATCATAAATTGAAGCCATGAATGTTTTTTTTGTATAAAGAGCGTCTCTCTCAGCTTTTTGCCTAAGTGCTTCTGATTGGTCGATGAATCAGTCAAAATTCATAACATGCACTGTACTTGTGCTGCCTGCAGTCCTTGAAACGGTTAAACAAATATTTTGGGGTAAAAGATGACCTCTCATAATTGCATTTCTCCCCTGCTTGTGAAGACTATTTTCAAAGGCTACTGTATTGTGCTACAGTGTGTGTGTGTGTGTGTGTGTGTGTGTGTGTGTGTGTGTGTGACACAGAGAGAGATTTTTTAAGAACATTATTTTCTTGTAAATCATTTCAGACAAATTGAAAAAGTAGTTTCTCTGAGTGTTTGGGTGCAAAACTCTTGTAATACCTCTCATATTCTGCGAAAAATCACCTTTTATAGGATCGCTTTGAACTGCAGCAGATAATTGTTCCACATTCCTGCAGCTTTATTGAGATGTTATTGAAAAGTATTCGCCCATAGTAATAATAACTCTGTGGTAGTTTTATTCTAATGATCTGTATTCTCCTTTATCTGCATTAATGCTTTAAATGGTTCACAGAGAGTTCATTCACATCAATGGCTAAAATAGATTTATTTTACTTGGGGCACCTATGTCAACAGTAGTTACAAGAATTACTCTGGATGCGATCCCATTATAGGATGTCAAATATTTTGATGCTATTGGTAAATGGCAGAATGGTGCGGCAGGAGCAGCAACAACAACTTGGATGGCAATTCTGCAATTTCTGGATCAGAATAAAAAATATACAGCCCGTCTGCTCACCTCTGCAATCTCGGGGCTCACCCCAGCCGGCGATGTAATACTGAACAATGAATTTTAAATAAAGTCAAACATTTGCTTCATGCTCCTCCACAGTTTAAACAAGACATTTCTGATGGAGACGTGTGGATTTATTGTAAGTAAGAGATATAAGAGATAACTTAATCCCCAATTGGATTGTAAACCCCACCTCCACTTCACATGGCTCCACCCCGTCACACCGCTTTCTTGACCTTTTGTCTCATTTCTCGGCGGGTAATGAATGCTTTCGGACCATTTCAGACAAAAAAGATCTCGCACATAGTCCCGAGCGTTGGAATGTCATATCAGAAAATCACCCAATCAGCATGCTGGCGTTGAGAGCAAACAGAGAGGGAGGCCGCGGCGTGCACAGAGCAGTGGTGGACTGGGTCGTCTGGATGTCAATATAATAGACTGGCTTATGATGTGTAAATAACACACCACTTAATGGTCCTCTCCCACTCTGTCAGAGCATTTTGATTCACATGGAGGGCAGCGTCTTCCTCTCTCGTCATCCTCTATTCATCCGGCTCGCCTCGTTTATTCATCCACAGAATATTAGAAAGCAGAGATTACACTAATATTACAATATATAATTGCTTATTTCTTTTGGTTGTTTGGTTCTTTTGTTGAATTATGTTTCTTTTTTGTTTTGTAGTGTCAAATCAAAAATATACATTTCTCTACTACAGTTGTTTCCACTTACTTTACGACCAGCTCTGTCTTTTTGTTTTTACCTTCTCTCAACAGTATACAAACTAAATTATAACATGTATCAAGAAACAACTATTAATGGAGCATCACAAAAAAAATCTGTTGTATTAGTATTTTACATGCAACAAACAAAATATGCCACATATGGTGCCTTTAAAATGTACATTTCAAGGCAAACTTAAACTTTACTGAAGATACTCAATAAGGTAATCCATTTAAATATATATATAAGCATAACTTTTTACAACTTTTACGTATCTGTTAAATTATTATTTGTTATAGTTCAGGATGCATGTGCATTTATTTATTGAATTAATGGAATATTCATTGATGTAGTTTATTTAAGTCATAAAATATATTTTATGAAATATATGTGGATGAACACATGTAGATTTATAATTTGTGCCCTTTTTCCACATATTGCATAATTAATTTAAATTCTGAATGATGCAAACATAAATAAAGTATATAAATAAAGTACTGTTATTGTTCTCCTCTTGCCTCTAAACTTCTATTTGTTTAACCATAACACCTAAAGAAATTCGGACTCCCTGAATGTCAGCATTAAAATACAGCATTTACTAAACATCATAATTAATTCTGCCAGATGAATGCAGGGTAGCAGACATATTTTTTTTTTTTAAATGTATATTTATAAAACAAATGTGCCCCAGAGACTCTGACACATAGGGGTAATATTTTTGTGAATTAATAATTACAATACTTTTTCTTTTTAAAAGTGTTTGATGTTCCTAACACTGGTGGAAAAACACCATGACGTTTATTGCAATAGCCTTGAAATTACAAGACTAAGTCGATGACACACTCTCACTGTGCATTTGCTTTATTTGTTTACAAATTTGAACAATTTTGACGTTAATACAATGCAATGCTTTCTGTGTTAATTACACACTCTGCGGCATGCAAATGAGGTGGTAGTTAAAAGTTAGAGGAGAACATCTTTCTTTTCTCCTGATTACCAAAATAAAAGACGACAGTAATGTGCTGGTCCTGCAGAATAAATACACACAGGGTTTATATAATAAGCTGTAGTCACTTGGATAATAACTCCAATGATGACAAGTCATTCACACCTGCTGATGACATACATCAGGCATCATTACTGTCCCCTCCATTATAGACCTGCTGTATATGTGATACTCCCCCCCCTGCAGTAATAAATAGATGTGACCTCAGTGAACGTATCACTCACGAGCCGTCTTTGATTTGGTCACTATTTCCGTCAGACCCAGGAGAGAGCGGCAGTTCCCACATCCACTGACCTTGGAGTCTCTTTAGAGCTCTTTCCAAAACCCGCTGCTCAAGGTTGCGTCCAATCTGTCTGTTGTTTTTCTACATTAGCAAACCTCAACCCTCCTTCACCCCTCTTGAAAACTAACACCTGAGCGTAAAAGGGCGGCAGCGAGAGGTGGCGTGGGAGTGCAGGTTGAGGTGGGTCAGATAGGGTGATCAAAAACAAAGCATGAAGGATAAAAAATATAATTTTACCTCCCCCATAATCCCGGGCCTCCGAGAGTGACCTTTGATCTCGCAGCATGTGTGGTATGCTGAGCCGCCTGCTCGTGCTGCATGCCGCTCTGATCCTGGGAAGCAATCACCGAGCGCGCCGCTATCAGAAAGGCTGCTGGGGAAACACTCTAAGCCCGAGTCTGGAGGTGAGCGCCGAGCAAAAAAGCAAATGTGCAGGGATGGAAAAAATAACCAAGTGCAGCCAACCACATAGAAAGCCTGATGGGCCGGAGCGCTGCATGATAAAGGTAAAGTGGATACTGTATCTACAACACAGCCGGAGGCCAGCTGTGATTCAACACCACAACACCAAAATTAAATGATCTTAACTGGTCAAATGTTGGCTGAATTATTTCACCTATTATTTCAATTAAAAACTGTGTTAGTGTAGTTTGTTCAACTCAAGATTACATGAACTTGTTTTTTGACATGGAAAACCTTATGAGCTTATAATGTTTGTTGTGGTTGAAATAACTTTTTTTTAAATTACATTTCTTACATAATCAACATGTAGATATATTTATATATATATTGTTATATATGTTTTCAAAGGTGTCAAGTCCAACCAGTGAATGTGTAATCACTGCTTCACAAGCTCCGTCTCAGGGCCTTGGGCATGGCAAATTCCCCGCATGTGCGTTTATTTGATTGTTTAAGAGCGATTTCCGGAAACCAAGTTTTGGACGGCCAGGAGCTGCCTTGTAACAATTATGAGGTTAAATGGCAGTTGGCCACACAGGAGGGCATTTGCCTGCTGGCAGCCCCTTCCTGCTCGGCAGGGGTCAGAGGTCACAGACTTTTCAGGAAAAGTCCATTTCTCAAGCGCCCTGAAACAGGTGGAGGCCCGGACAGCCCTGTTTACTCAAACAGCACGGGGAAAATGGGGAAGATTAAACCAACGTATGCACGCTTGATGAGAATATACTTTTTGGGGCTTTTTTTTAAGTCATATATATGAAGCACTGAACCTCATAGTTCATTAACATCATTTCACAATCCAGAGATCTCTTTATCTGTTCACTTCTTTTTAAGACTTTATATTTGTTTTGTCTGCGTTCAAACTTTATAGCAGCTCTGATTGCATGAGAGGGGTGAAGATGTAACTGTGTGGAGTAACATTTCCTAAAATATTAGAATGACGCTTGTGTTTTTACAACTGCTACGATAGATCTTCAATCAATGGGAAAGGGTTAAAACACTGAATTAAAAGAAAAAAAGGGCAAAAGGCAACTCGGCCGAACTCGACCCCTCAGTGCTCTCACTATTTGGATTGGTTAAATCGCTGGGACCTGGAGCTGAACCCATCAGGAAGGGCTTAAGTGTTTAGGATTAGGGATCTAAAAGGCATTTGGAGGCCCTGAATCAAACCCGCAGGACCGGGGCGGAGGCGAACCCTGGTGTTTGGCCTGCGCCGTAATCAAACAGGGGGAGCTAGGACCTTAGCACACCTGCAGGAAGGGCCCACAGCGAAGAAAAAGGTCCCAGCAAGAGGGGCAGGCGAGGCGGCGGCGGCGGGGCTTTCTCTCTCCTGCTGCAGAGTGACAACAGCTGGGGTGGTGTACGGTGGTGTGGCCCAAGGGCAAGGTCAGCCCGGCGGACCGGGGGGAACAGCAGGCGGATTGTTTTCACTCCACTAGTGAAAACAGCAACCGTGGAGATGCTGAATGTGCCAGCTGTGATTGTGGATTTCTGGTCCACAGCCTGACCCCATATTAACACTATGAAGGGAAGCTGGATCGCTAATGACCAGTGGCCTCTGGCCTCACCTGAGCTCCTCCCACACAGCAGCCAGACCTCCGGACACACTTTGAGCACATGTAAGGACATTTATTCATTTACAGTCCGCTGGTGTTTATACATTACGTTTATTTAATGCATGTTTTGACTCACATTTTTGTGAATATTTTGATACTAGAAACTGCTATTACTACTAATTATACGACTACTAATAAAAATAATTTAAAAATCACAGTAAAAAATGTGATTTAATTTAGAAGGAATTTCTGGGATAGGTTGGTGCGTGGTTGCAGTCAACCTGAATCCATCCATGAAAGCGTCAGGACTCACTCACATGTCCTCGGGCCTAATTGGTCTGGACAGTTAACATCAAAGAAGCTGGGCTTTATATGTAATCTGTTCGCTCCTCTGCCACACTCTCACGCCGCCGCTTTTTTTATATGTTCAAACGTTGTAATGAAGGTCATTCTCCATCAATTCACTTTGATCTAAAATGACAAAAATTTAGCATTTTAATACAAAAATCTTCATTGCTTTCACCGCTCCGTTTGCTGTCATCTTACACACTCCTTCCCTGCACTTTTTACATTTTCTCTCCCTCTTTCTCCTCCTAGTCTTTCTTTTTCTCTCTCAACAACTTGCACAGCTTACACAAGGTAAATGAGATTGTTTTGATCACAATAAAAATACGCAGCGAGTCTCATAATGCCACCTCTGACATGTCCTAACACCTGCAACACATATATAATTAACCATGCTTCATAATGATTAGCTACTTTTATGCATAGTACAGAGTCAATTATGTGTAAAGTATGAATCATAAAATTTACCTCTGTGGAAATTCCCTCATAGCAGACTAAAGATTATCATTTAGCCTCGTAAATTGTGGGGCGGTTTGTTGACTTTGTTTATTGCCACGCCAGTTTAAATCAGTAGGAAAAACGACTGTAATAGTCTCCTGGAATTCTCTTATAAATAACACATTTGCTCGGAGATGAAAGTTGCACATCGTGGCGTGCTCGGGCGCCGTTTATACTGCAGCTGTGTGCTTCTATCAGTGTGTTATAATGAGAAATCAACTGTCTGCAGATCAGCTGCTGAAACGCTGTAACGAGCCATGAGCGTTAATACTTGAGGATCAGTTGCACTGGATGAGGCGGCTTTATCCAGTTATTAGGGTAATGTAATGGAGTCTCCTAATCCAAACCCACCAAACCCTTCCACCGTAGGGGGCACAATAGTGAGGCAACACGTTACTCCGGCACAAAGCTGACTTCCCCACTAATATAGCAGGACACTGAGGCTCGCGGCCTGTTCAAACAAGTCCTTCACAGTATCTCCCATAAAATGATTTTCTCCCTTCTTTCTCTCTCTCTCCCCCCCTCTTTTCCCTGCTAACTCTCTCCCTCCAACAAACGCTCTGCTGGCAAGGCATATTCTACGCTCCTTAATGCCAAATTAAACCCCAACTCTTTTATTTTAAATGAGAAAAGGCAAAAGAGAGTGCTGACAATCTTGATTAGGCGAAAGAGAAGGAGGGGAGAGAAGAGGAGCAAAAATTAAACGGTATTAAAAAAATATAGAACATTACATTAATGCCGTCCGGCACAATTGGTGCTAATTGGCAGATAATCCAGGAGCTCTGGGCTGCCTAATGCCGGGTTGAGTGTAGGAACAAGCCGGGCCTCTTGTCCTCTCCCACCACAGAGTTCTGCGAGCCACGGGATGGGGTCAGAGCGCGGTGGAGGGGGAGGGATTAGCGCTGGCATTGTTGGCTCTTTCCATTGGAACATGACCTTGACGATAGTTTGGTTCACCCCTCCTCCTTCCCAATATTCCAGCAACATGAACTTTAATAGGAGCATAATGGGCAGTTTTAGAGCGCCAAGAGAAACACATGAAACACAGAGACACCCCAAATAAAACCTGACATTCCAACACCTTCGAGTTCAAACCCACATGGGAAAGACCTCTCGGACTATATTTACGCAACCCTGCACTGCAAATAGTTTCTCAAATTAGGATTATGTACGGATCTGAGCATATATATATGTATGTGTATATATACGGGGAATAATATTTATGCTTAATCTTATAAAAAACACAATTTCGTCAGAAGGGAATGAAAACAATTTATGCTGGATGCTGCACCGGTTTCAATAACACTTTGTGCTCGGAAACAGCTGTTCCATCTATAACAATAAAGTTAATGTGTGCCAAAACACGAGTGGTGATCCAAAGTGGTGTGGGAAAGCCAGTAAACGTTATGTGTTTTGAAAATGGTTCCAATAATCTTTATCCTAATCCCTTAATTGGGAGTCAATAAAGTCTCCGGTGAACATACAAAGGCGCTGGCTGGAAGGAGCTCGGGACAGAAAGCAGCTCTTAAAGGGGACCGGCTACACCTGGGCGCTGAGCGAGCTTTTCACTACTCTGAGGAGGCTTTCAAGCAAGTCCTTGGCTGTGAAAGTTCCCATGTTAAAAGCACTACCTATTAAGGTACATCCGAAAGAGATGTATTTCCGCACAGTGTTTGAAGATTTGCCATTTGCATGAAAAAAGGGCCTCCGCAAAACTGTAACTTGTGAACTGATCAAAAGCCAGAGGCCGTTCTCGAGTTGAATGGCTTTCCCCCCTTTGACACGAAAGAGGCTCTCTTGAGGCGCCTTCGCGGCGGTGGCCTTGGAGGTTAGGAAAATGTAGCCCTTCAGACCATACGGGACTATTCTCTGGAGTCTGGACAACACTTGAGTCTGCAGCGATAGAAAAGAGCCGGTTTGCCGCTGTGGATCAGTACTTCACTGACATTCCTTAAGAGGGCTTTTACTATTGCTATGGATGGCCTTTCATGTCGAGAGGAGTGTGTGTGTGTGTGTGTGTTTGTGTGCAGGTTTTCATATGCATATCTATGCATGCTTATGGCTGTTGTTTTTAACAAGCTAACATTATTTGAAAATTATAATAAATTGCATAGCAAATACCTAGTGTAAAATGTAGGGTTGTTATAGATTAAAATATTTAATCGTAAATTAATCACACATTTTTTATCTGTTCAAAATGTACCTTAAAGGGAGATTTGTCAAGTATTTAATCCTCTTATCAACATGGGAGTGGGTAACTATGCTTGCTTTATGCAAATGGATGTATATATTTATTATTTGAAATCAATTAACAACACAAAACAATGACAGATATTGTCCAGAAACCCTCACAGGTACTGCATTTAGCATTAAACAATATGCTCAAATCATAACATGGCAAACTGCAGCCCAACATACAACAACAGCTGTCAGTGTGTCAGTGTGCTGACTTGACTATGACTTGCCCAAAACTGCATGTGATTATCATAAAGTGGGCATATCTGTAAAGAGGAGACTCGTGGGTACCCATAGAACCCATTTACATTCACATATCTTGAGGTCAGAGGTCAAGGGACCCCTTTGAATATTGCCATGACAGTTTTTCCTCTCCAAAATTTAGCTCAAGTTTGGAGCGTTATTTAGCCTCCTTTCCGATGAGCTAGTATGACGTGGTTGGTACCAATGGATTCATTAGGTTTTTTAGTTTCATATGATGCCAGTACCTTCACTCTAGCGTTATTATCACATTAACTTTGACATCCCTAGTAAAATGTAATCAACGCATTGTTCCCAATTTAAAAACTAAAATTTTTAAGATTGCATGTGTTGGAAAAGTCATAGTTAAACCTCTAGTTAAGAGTTTTGAAACATAAGAAAGTATAGCCATGCAAAGGAAAATAAATATCTTAATAGGGGTCTTGCAGGTCACACACACACACACACACACACACATACATCCTTGGCTGAATGTATATTGGCGCAATCCGCCCTTGCAACATCTTCAAAGTGGAAAGTGGAGAGATAAGAAGCATTTGTTATTCTTTCCAGGTCTATAGAATGTGTTTTGACTAGATGCTTTGCTTGGGAGAGGAGCTGCTGAGCTCTGTGACGGTTGGGTGTCCGCTGAGCAGCGTACACGCCGCTCCATCCACTGATGGGTACGTGGAGCTCAGTGACTGTCAGGGCCAATCCAGCCACAACGCCTCCCCACTCTCCTCCACCCCTCTCTCTCTCGCTCCCTCTGTGACTCAGCTGGTTTCACTTAGCCAACATGGAGAGAGAGGGGGGTCACGAGGTCATACCATGACCTCATCAAATTAGCCCCAACCGAGTGAGGTGTTTAGCACGAGTTAAAACAAGTAATCTGAAGGGCATTAAATGCAAATGCGACGACCATATGCCCACTTCAAACACGGACGGCTCCCATCCAGCCGCCGCCCCCCCCTCTCGCCCTCTCGCATACACACAGCGGAACCATTCAGAGCGGGGGGCTGTTAAGATGACAATGGGTTTCTGTCATGCCGACCAGGTGCAAAACATTTCAACTGCTGGCCAAAGTACGGAGCTGTTTGATAACCGTTAACAACGTAAAGTCTGCAGCTGAATGACTCTTTGCCTTTGAGAATAGATATCTCTTACATATATGTATTATGTGCATCGATATCTCTTTTCATCCTGACCTTAAACGTGGAATATGGAAATAAAGGGGCAGATGCTCAGAAAGGTTATCCAGCAGTTCAGGGAGGAGTGAAGGAAAAAAAGAGAGAAAACGGCGGGGTAATACCTCTGCTGTGCTTCATAAACGCTCCGCCATGTGCCCCTGTTAGCGGGAGCGAAGGCCTGGTCAGGCTGTGAAGATTATGGGCGAAGACTGATTTTGCCCCCTCGGGCGGTGGCCGGGCTGGGAACATGTGGCAGCTCATATATGCTAATAAGCACCTGTGGAGAAGCAGAGAGGGAGCCGAAAACCCCCGCCGGGCTCCACAGCTCTGCCACCTGCACAGACCTCCACTGTGCCTCCGACTCACTGGGAAACACAACGCTGGAGAAGTTAGCAAATAATCCCCGCTGACGACAAATTAAAGTGGTAATCTGGGTTTTATTTGGGAGATATCTTTGGTGCTCGTCTGTCGTCCATTACGAAAAAGAAGTATACTTATCAAGTAAACTTAAGTATAGTATACTTTATGTAATAAGTATTCTAATATCAATGTAATAGTATACTTGTAAGTGTACTTCTTCGGATTAAATTGGCCCACTTTTTAGTTTATAAAAGTATACTTTTAAGTGTACTCTAAGTGTAAGAATAGTAAACTTTGAGTTCACAACTAGTTTACATCCAAGTTGTATTTTGTACTGCAACTATAATATGAGCTATACTTCAAATGAACTTATAGGTATGCTGTTAGTTTACTAGTTTTAAACTTGTAGCCCACTTTTTAGTTTATGAAAATATGCTTTAAAGTACTCTCAGTAAACTAGTTTAGTAGTTTTTACTGCAAGTATACTTGTAAGTTTTCTTTAAGTTAACTTCTAGTACTTATCCAAATATGCTTTTCAGTATAATACGCTGAAGTATACTTGTACTTTTCTGTATACTTGCCATGTACACTTAGACTTTTCTGTATACTTGTCGGTATAAGTATACTTAAGTATAATTTTGTTAAGTATATCTCTGATAAGTACATAAAAAGTAATCTGAAAACCTACTTTCTTAATTTAAGTTTAAAAGAAATGTACTAATAGCATACTTGATTAAACTTATTTTTTGTAAGGGGTTCCTTACAAAAAAAAGTAGTATACTTCGAGTTTATTTTATCAAGTAAACTGAAGGGAAGTTCAAGTATATTTCTCAAGTATACTTTATGTAGTAAGTATACAAATATCAACTAGTAGTATAGTAGTAAATGTACTACTTCAATACTTCTTTGGACTAAATAGGTTTATAAAAGTATACTTTTAAGTGTACTTTAAGAGTAACAATAGTAAATGCTGAGAACACAACTAGTTTACATCAAGTTGTATTTTGAAGTGAACTATACTACAAGTGAACTTATATGTATACTGTTAGTTTACTAGTTAAGTGTAGCCCACTTTTTAGTTTATGAAAGTACACTTTAAAGTATACTCTCAATAAACTACTAGTTTAATAGTTTTTACAGCAAGTATACTTGTAATTTTCTTTAATTTATAGTACTTAGCATGTGATTTATGCATTACATAAGGACACTTGCTCCTTTTGCTATTTGACTTGATGTTAGTGATGAGATTGAAAAAAAAAAATTGTTATCCTCACATGCCTCTACGGTAAACGGAGAATGCAAAAACGTAGAAAATTCATTTAAAAAATATGTTTACAAACTCTCACACACTCAAATAGGCTACTCAAAAAGTAAGCATAAGCCAAGTATACTTAGACTTTCCTGTATACTTGTCAGTATAAGCCAAGTATACTTAAGTATAATTTTGTTAAGTATATCTCGGATAAGTACATACAAACTGAACTGAAAGCATACTGTCATATTTTAACTTTAAAAGAAGTATACTAATAGCACACTTAAATAAACATATTTCTAAGGGGTTGCTATGTGTTTTTGTGTCAGAGAACACTGATGCGTGGGTGGTACTTTCTTTTCATTTTTATTTTTATTTTTGACTTTACAGGTGGCGTTATTATTATTCTTTTGGCTGTTATTGTTCATACTAACAAGTTCCTTCCTTTGTTTAATGCAAACAAACATGTTGCCGCTGCAGGAAATGTAAAATGCATCACTTCCTGTGCAGGAATGTAAATGTCAGACTAGCAAAACTCAAATGGATTTTAAGATTTGCTTTCAAAAACACCATCTAATGACGGCTGTGATATGTAGCTTGCACTGTACTCCAACGGAATTTACAAAACTCTCAATGACACAAAATAACACTTGTGAAATGTGTCATGAGTAGCACATTCAGGCCCGCCGAGACTCGTATAAAAGTCCCACTTGTTCCATGTCGATAGTGTGTGTGTGTGCAGCGCCGATTTTCAGCCTCCATCTCATTGAAAACGGCCGCACAGCTGCTGACGAGGAATGTGAGAGCAAAAAGAAGACATTGTGGGAGAGCGCTCTCCTGTCAATCAAAAGAAGTCTTATTAAATTTGTTTAAGCTGTGAAAGCAATTTGAAGTAGAGAAACAATGTTCTTCATGTGTTCTCCACGACCACCAATTTGCCTCGACAAAGTTTCCAATCAGACAAATTTTTCCTCAGATTAAAGGTGGAAAGAGATTTATTTATTCCAACATCACTAATCCACATGAATGGATTCTTTCTTTTTCCAACCTGATAAATAGATTTGTAACAAGTTCATATAACAATGAGCTCTGTCTCATGTCAGTAATGCATCTCAGCAGCAGCACATGTTTACATGTGTGAGAAACAGGCAAATACCTAAACGTCAACTTAAAGAATCAGCCGTCGGAGTCTCCACTTTATGAATCTCGCTTGCTTGTTCTCCCATCTGAGCGCTCAGTAAACCACATTAAAAACCTGCCACTATTTCAGAAATATGCAACTCTGTAATCTTCAGAAATCTGCTTTGAGCCATGAGTGATGTACTTATGCATTTTTCAATGGCCAAATGAAAGGGAGCTAATCAGCCTCCGGTGATTTATGGGATTTCATATTTTTCACATCTGGGTTCCATATATAAAAGGAATATTTAAGACACCACTTTACTACGCTCTGCATACTTTATTGACAATCGGACGGCATCGCCGCAAATATCCTCCTCTTTACGATTCAGGAGTGTTCAGCTCTTTGAGAGATAGCGTGTCCAGGCACTACGATCACCAACATGTCATGAAGCAATAACTTGACTGTAATTTAGCCCAAACACGTTGGAAATGACGCTCAGCTCTTCTGGCAATTTCATAAGCAAATGAAAAATATTTATGCTCAATATTAGAAAGACGTTTTAGACGTTTATCCAGAAACTATAACCTCCTCACTCAAAATGATACTTCAAATAAACTTTGCCAATTCTTGTTATTCTTAAAGTTAGTTGAAACATTATTAATAAAATTTTCCAATTTGAATTTTAATTGAACAACAGAGCACTTGAGAGTGAAGTTGATATTAATTCCTTTTTCCAGTTAAGGATGTTTGAGGAAATTAGCCTGTGTCAGCACAAGAGTTATCAAGCACATTATAAGATAGACCGCACATTTGAGTCGATGTTTCTCAGCTCTTAAACTTCTGCAGTTCAAGAGGGAAACAGCACAAATACACACACGTACGTCATTAACGGAATGAATTCACATCATCAGCAAATTATATAGTTTAATTCTCAGTTTGGCCTTAATTATTAACACAAGTTGTTCAATGTCATTTTTTTTTTTAATGAATAAACTTCACAATTTATCTAATATTTTACAGTCATTCCTTGTAGAATTGCTGACTTGTCAAACTTAAATTATTCTTGCTGCTTGATGTAAAACTGCATTCTGCACCTGAGAGATACCGATGCAATTAACTGCACCAACAAATTTTACCTTTCAATGGATGCAAAGAGAAAACATTATGGTATTGATTAATGTGGCGTAAGTGTAACACTGCTTGGAGTAACACTAGTTTGCACTCGGTAACCTAAACTATTTTTTTCCAAGATATTTTTAAGGAAAAATAAATAACAAATGTCTCATGTATAATAAATAAATATCAACATGCATGAAGAACGTGCCGTAGTCAACTGAAACATTATTAATGATGGTGCGGTAGCTAAGAATAAAGCGATATTTGTGATATTTGCATCGTTACATCTTGTTATTAAACTGGCTTAACACGTTTTCCAACAGTGTCAAAACCTTTAGGTGAGAACTTTTTTTCTCAAATTATAACTAATTATAATACACTAATTGAGATTTTAAGCAACTAATAATAATTTAGCTGCCAAAATATTCCCTCCTGAGCCACCATTTAATAACATTTCTGTCACTAATTAAACAAAGCGGAGTCTCCCCTAGTTTACACGATGCTGATATGTTTCTGTGAGAACTACTGAGTTTATACTGGGGTCTGTATTTGCAGTTTAAATGAAAATAAGCATCTCAAATCCCACCACTGAGGGCTTTTGCCCCTTCAAGGAGCAGAAGTCTTTGATAATGACTAGATGTTTTAGACTTGTGCCCCCCTCCCCTCCCTAAACTTCTAATAAATAGCTTCAAACGTAAGGGATCCTGATCAGCGCTTTGAGCAAAGGAAGCATTGCAAGAGCATGAGATCAACCCCTGGATTATTCTGCCCTACACGCTGAAAGGCAGCCCTCTCCAGCTCTTGGCCCGGGCATAATACCCGTTGGTCGCCACAAGGAACACTATTCGGATTAAGTGGTGCCCCTTTCACATAAGCAACAAGTCACAAAGGAGCAGATTGGGCAACTAACCTGCTGTTTAGATAAATAAAGGTACTCTATCAGCTCTAATAATTGCTAACCCCCTCTCCTCTCGCCCCATTGTCCACTGACAAGTGCTGCTTGGCCTCCTTCTAATTGCTGACAGATTTGATTTTTCAGCGACAGCAGGAGCTCCGTTTGTGGCCTTTACATCCAGTAATTACTCCCTCCCTCTCTCCTCGCCGCCTCCTACTTTGTCCTCTCCTTCTCCTAAATCCTCCTCTTCCTTCACCTCTTTCTCAAGCTAAACTTCCCGCTCCTTCAAACCCCTTTAATGGTTTCCTTCTACGTGAATACATTTCAGTTACATTTAAAGGTGTTTTCAATAAGCATGTGATCCTTACACAAGGGGGGGGGCAACATATAGAGTAGTTTAACTTGGATATAACTTAATCACAATTAGAAATAATGCATTGAATTTTGAATTATGTTAATTGTTATTTGGATGTATTTGTGCGTAGTAAAGAGGTCTGACAGTCAGCACTTTGAAATACGAGTTTGTTCCCGGTTATCAGGGACCAAAAAACTCTCGGTGCATTAGTTAAAAAACTTCTAAATGATTTATTATATCAAAGCAAACAGCCCAAGAAGTCATGACAGCATATGACAAATATAAACAAACTACACTGACAAAGAAAAACAGTTGAAAATAACCGACTAATAGGACTATGACATACTATATAGTGATATAGTGGGCTGACAAATGCTGTATTGTGACCCAGTGTAGCAGTGTTTGTAATGATGATTTAGTTGCTTTAAAGGTGAGTACTTTATTGTGCATTGTTTACCTTATTTTGTCTACTATAATTATAAAAACAAAAATCCAAGAGAGAGATTTCAAACAAAAATGCCCTGTTATATAGAATGAAAGTTCATGAAATTGTGCGTTTAGCTACAATGATAAATCGATTAGTTGTCAACTATTAAATTAATCGGCAACTATTTTGATAATCGATTAATCAGTTTGATCAGTGACGTCTCTGATTGGCAATTTGAGGCTCATGGCCTTTTGTGATGCAAACAGTCGGAACTGTAGTGTGATTTCTTGATATTAAAATGACAGTTGATAATGATAATTTTAGTAGATCTTTGTTAGAGTTTTTTTTCTAAAGCTTTAAGGTGTGCAAAACAATTCTGTTCAAATGTTTAAGTCAGCTGAGATGTGTGTGAAGCTGCCTCATTGCTCCGACACAACTAGAGCTGCAACGATTAATCGATTAGTGGTCAACTATTAAATTAATAGGCAACTATTTTGATCATCGATTAATCAGTTTCAGTAATTTTTTAAGAAAAAAAAGTCAAAATTCTCTGATTCCAGCTTCTTAAATGTGAATATTTTCTGGTTTCTTTACTCCTCTATGATAGTAAACTGAATGTCTTTGAGTTGTGGACAAAACAAGACGTCATCTTGGACATTTTTCACCATTATCTGACATTTTATAGACTAAATAACTAACTGATTAATCAACAATGAAAATAATCGTTAGTTTCTGCCCTCATAGTGAATTTACTAACTAAATGTACTGAAATGTGTTGGAAATAAGCTGCTAAAAAATACTTTAACGACCATGTTTCACAGTTAGGAACAACTTTGATAAAGTTTGTAAATCCCACAGTAATAATGTGCCTTATGAGCTTTACCAAACCAACACTGTGGGTAGCAGTATGAGCTGTTTGTGTACACGCTGGTTTGTGTTGCCTTGCCTCCTCTCTCCTCCGGCCTGCAGGCTGACATGTATAACAAGCGCTCCTACTACTGCCACCCCATGGGAGAGCTAGAGGGCTCCCTCCACTCCAAAAGCAGCGGAGCCCAGGAGAGCCTCCACAATCACCCTCGCAACATTAAAAAGCTAATTATCCCAGGAACAAAAGTGCACTTTATTTTCACTTAACACAATTAGTCATAAACTGCATTTCTGACTTTATAAATCGACACAGCCTCCCATTCTCTGCCAATTATTCATAGTTTCATGTTCGTATCACATTCAGAGTTTCAAAGCAAACATATTTTCAGTGCTGGTGTCTGTGTTAATCATCCCACCCACACATTTCATGGATTAGTCATTCACATTGCATGAAATATGAACCAGGGTGCAGCTCTGCCAACTATATATGTACGTATTATTCACAATATTTCTATTGGGGAGTTTGAAAGGGTTAGGTAGACACTATATATATACACTGAGAGAGAGAGAGGGAGAATCAATGATTCCTAATCCACTCAACAAGCGGCTGAGATAATTATGCATTTCATAAATGATTAGCAAAATACAGGAATATTTAATCCCTCTTTGCATTGATGTTCTTTAAACAGCTCTTAGGTACAGCAGGGCACATGATGAGCATCAAATTGGCCTTTCTGCTGGAAAATAGCACATTTGTGGCAAAAGCCATGTTTGAATGTATGCAGGCATTAGAATGAGGATTTTAACATATTCATAATTGAAAACTATTTACAAACAGATGGAAAGGCTTACAGTGCACCGCGTTGATATCAGAATCAATTCATATTCAAGGGATTAACTGTCAGGTGAGCAGTGATCGAGTTTGTTTCACATATTATTGATAGTCCAAGTGCCACATGTTCATTGATGAAGACCCCGGTTTTTAGGGGTGTAAATCACAAGTTTCATCACAATCTGATATTATGTGGATTCTTTGGACAACAATACGATATTTGCTGTGTGCCACGATTAGATTTTGTTCTGATTAAGTACAGCGGCCTGCGATCAATATGAGACGATAACATATTTCATATATATTTAACACAATCAGTTACATTTATATCAACTCACAAAAAGCAACTAAATTATGATTTGACCGTTTTATTACTGGGCTCTTCTAGACATTCAAATGAAAAATTTAATTTAAATGCATTTAAATTAAAAAAAATATATATTTTTTAATAAAAAGAATCAAAATAGACCTCCTGTTGTTCACTATAATGTGCCAAATTTCTCATGTTTAAGTGCAAATGTTATCAGTTAAGAATTTCAAAATAAAGGTGTGTCTTAAAGATGACGATACGTATCGATGTTTGCACTTTGCATCGATGATATTAGATCATTGATCACTGAACCGATATATCGATCCAGATTGATGTATCGTTACACCCCTACTGGTTTCCCTTCCCTTCTAGTGATTAACTGACTTTATGGCTTCCTTATTTTAGTCCTTTAAGCCACATTTCTATCACCAAGAAACGTACACAACAAGGTTTGTAGGTAAAGGAAGTTACGCTCATTCAGCAGGTAACACACGGTTAGATGTCCAGCGGTAGTTCAGTTGATGAATGCATGGAAGGCAACGAGTAGCCTATGTGTATGTGTGCGGCAGCCCAAAGTAAAGAAGAAGATAAACTTTGTCTTAGTGAAGTGAACAAGTAACCTATTTTAAACCTTTGAAAAACTATTTTGGCTCTTGGCGTCCTGAAGCTTCCTGCGCTGCACAGCCGGTACTAATTATTATGACGCCATCAACTGGTGCCAATTTATTAACAATTCAATGCCATGGTTGGCCACGTGGGTCACAAATACCAACCACAGTCTAACAACTTACTTCTTATAATAAGGAATTTTACTTTTTAATATTTGGCTCCTACTACTATTAAGTAAGTGCAGTGAGGCAGCTTTTGTGAATCTCACACCTCAGCTGACTTAAAACATCATGTTTTGCACACCTTAATGCTTGAAAAACTCTAACAAAGATCTACTAAAATTATCATTATCAATTGTCATTTTAATATCGAGAAATCACAGTACAGTTGCGCATCACAAAAGGTCATGAGCCTCATAGTGCCAATCAGAGACGTCAGCTCTACTTAATGTCATCTGGGTAACCTTTTGAGGTTGATGTGACACAAAAATGAGACAATACTTCAGCGTTTCTCCATCACAGAGCTTGACCTTTGTTGTCACGTTGACAATGTAAAAATATTTCCCAATTATCAATATATCATCACCTCACAGAAGTATGAGGACTTGTGTCAATTAAAATGCTGCTAACTGTTCAGAACCTACGCTAAAAACACAAAATGTGGTGAAGATGCTAAAGCTGCTACGACATCTGGAAGACATGTTAACCCATGTGAAGATGTTGTGTGCGGAGATTAGAAAGTGTCGGTGATGTGTTCCGGAGAAGAAGAAGAACAAGAGGGATGATGACAGAGCAGCAGCGTGTCTGACCTGAGTAAGGAACGACTCCAGGGAGCGATGACCGGATACCTTCAGCAGACACTGGCGACTTCCAGAAACTCTTTACTGGTATCATGAATCTGCTGCTAAAGACATAAACACAAAAACAGGCATTAAACATTTTTCCTTTTTAGGGCTTAAAATGTGGTTTTCCTGATCACCGATGCTACCGGGGTGCCGACACCCGTGATGGCAGGTCATGGCAGCTATCATCTAACCTGACAAGTCATCCGTAGTGTAATCTGTAATCTGTGAAATGTGTCATTCCAGGTTGAAGCTGCTCACACTTTCTTGGCCTTTAGCGGAGTCAGTACAAAGGTCATCTATTTGGGCATGTGTTACCCAAAGGTGGAGGAGCATTATCTTTCATTCGTGACCTTCCTGACATAAATGCTGCCAATATTCCAGCTTTTTGGCATCTTTAAAGCTATTACAGACAGTATTATTATGCACCTGCAGCTTTTGTGGAATTGTCGAGACTCTCTATCTTCATCTCACTTCATAAATACAATCCTGGAGAAAAGATTTGGGAGGTTGCCCTGTTTGAAACACATGAAGTCTCTGGTAGATTATTCATTCAGGTGCACCGTAACGCTTCAGCATGCACTGTATTTAGTAACAGAGGGCCAGTAAGGTGATCCAAACACATCATAAACATCGATATTTTATAGGAAACGGTTGTCAGTGGATTCTAATTTATTAACTATAGATAAATTTTTTTTATATTAAACATCATTCACTCAATATATCAATATAACTAGGTTTGTTTTGGAGCATTTTAGCAGAGTAAGCACACATTTACAGTGACTTCTACTTAGATTACTTCTACTTAATTAATCAAATTTGTATCAAAATCGCAATATGGCCTACTGCAATTTTTATATCGCAGAAGGCGCAATATTTGTTGAATTAAATATTATGGTGCTGTAGAGATGTACTGGCCTACACGTCATATTCTACATACTTGAGACTCAGACACTTTGTTTGAGATCCTCACAAAAATCACACCATAGTCATTTTAATATGTTTTTGAATGAAAATGAGACTAATGATGTCAAAGTTATCATTCCCTCTAATATCTAATAATGTTTGGAAAATGTGAATGTTATTAGCATAACACAAATATGATGTTTTATATAGTATGGATGTGATAAATGTAATGTACTTGATTTCGGACTCAAAGAAGACTTGCTGGTGCCATTGGTATCAGCTAATGGCTAATGGCTAATGGCTAATAAATAAATAAATAAATCTCTAATCCTATCGCAATTGCAATATCAGTCAAAATAATCGCAATTCGATATTTTTTCAAAATCGTGCAGCCCTACTTCTACTGCAGCTGCACAGTTTCTCATCACCCATGTTATTTAATTAAACAGAAAACTGCTCTTTAAAGGCAGTACATTCATTTTGAACCAGGTTTTGTTTAAATTGTACTCATTTGCTGGACAATTAACTGCTATTAATCTTCAGTATCTGTGCATCTGTGAAGTGAATTTAGTTGATAAGGTGGTAAGGGGGTTTCACATTGCAGTTTTTAATAACATGAAACAATGCTATTTGTCTATTTGTTTGTAAATAGGATGGATATATCCTGTATAAATACATATGTATCTCAAAACCATCTTACAGATTTCAGTATGTTTTGGTGGAAAGTTGGGGCCATGAGCAACATTAGACTTTGGTGCAAATCGTGGTTCACCAGAGACAAAAAAGTGTCCATCATGAACTGTGAAACAAAATAATCTGTTCCCCAGAAGAGAAAACTCTTTCATTCCCACGACCATATCTATTTCAAACAAGGCCAAATAGACTGTCACTGCTTTTTAATGCAGCTTTGCACACACCTGCTAATTTATGTATTTATTTACTTATTAATTTATTAATTAATTAATTAATTTATTTATTTAGTTGTTATACATTTTAATGTAATTTTATGTGTCTTTGTGGGTGTATGTTTTTATGTGTTTTGTGAGCCCCTAACCTAAGACAATTTTCTATCACTATGTGATGGACAATACAGTTTTTTGAATCTTTGAATCTTCAAGATGCATTTAATTTTTTTTACTGCTTCTCCCACCAGTATTAAACAAATGTGTTACATAACATATTAGGATCAGTCCCCAAAATAGTTATTCACATGCTTTTTGATCTGTCATGTTGTAGTTGGTTGCCAATAGATGGCCTATTTGACATAAACTACCATATCTGTTTCATTCAATGTGCAATTGCAATGAAATTTAGATGACACATGCACATATTAAATCTGAGTAATCATGCAAAATGTACAAATGATTCACACATCTATTTATAAATATATATGTAAACCCAGTTGTCATTAATTCTGTGGTTCTAGTTTCCAGCTGCAGGACCAGCGTCCCTACAGGAATCATTAAAGTTTCATATACACAAGTCTGACTTTGCCATATTGTGTTAAATGTGTATATGTGTGTGTAGAAGAAAATGTTAATTTGATTCTTAATATAGTCAAATTGCTATAAAACTGTGCAGACTGAGTGGCTGTGTGGGATGTTTATCCTCGTAGAAACTGGTAATAAGCTGATTCCTTTCTGCTTCTAGCTTTGAAGACTGCTGAACGTAATGATGCATCCCACTCATTTTGTCTGTAGGGCTAAGGTAATACCACTTTATATATTTATGTGTGTGTTTTTAATGCACAGTCTCTCCGAATGCTATATTTGTTTTACATTTAAATGTCTCACCGCTTGTTAAGTTAAGATATATAAACATATATCCTATGCAAATGCCGGTACCCCCATACATTCCACCGTCTTATAAAAATGGTAATCTGGAGAGACTCATTTACAGCATGTACTACATTCATTACTTTAAATGACTTTAAATCATCCCACTGTAAAATGCAGTTGCATTTTTATTCTGACTATGGAAAATTCCGTCTTCAGCTGCACGGTATTAAAAAAATAAAGTAGTCCATATGTTATATTTAAATTGATAAAATAGCTTTGACAGGGATTTTTAAAAAAAAGCAACATTCCTTCTCCAACATTTTTCATCTGGGTCTATCCAACAGGCTGCGCTAGTAGAGCTGGACTAAAGAAATTCACACAACATGAAGCATGAACCATGTGCTACAAAACCACCAATTTCTATTGGACATTTAGAAGCCCTCTACACGGATTATACAAAGATATAGAGTTTGAAATGGCCTAACCTCTGTTCTGCCGTTCCCAATTCATTCAGAGCTGACAGTTTTTCCTTTTCCCTGCGAACATGCTCTTGTCATTAGCATGCCTCTGAACTTTGCCTCACAGTGTCTCTTCTGAACAGTTCTGATGAATTATTTCATCCTGTACGGGGCTGACTGCGGGGCATACACGTGTGGGTGCTTCCTCTGGCCTTTTCCTACTGGTGCAGGACGGACACCTGTTCTCCTGCCCCGCTAAACATGACCTCAGGGTGTGCTGCTGACATTAAACTGTGCATGTAAGAATGCACTAATTTAGAGGCCTACGGGGACACAGAGAGGCTACTTTCTGGATTTCCTTTCTTGCATTCTTAGAATATAAATTAGCGTCTTTAAACAATCCATGCTAAGTCCATTTCATGTTTTATTGACCATGATATGATAATGTTTTTTAGTAAAATGTCATTCCAGTTTTTTGTGACAGATTTTATTTGTCAAACTTGGGACAGAAGACAAAGTTCTTTATTTGCAATGTAATGTTTTATGTAAGAAATTATATTCATGTCTGACAAGCGTTCCACCTCTAGATCGGCATTTTTGGTGTCTGGTGTGAGACGTCATCATGATTGACAGCTGTGATTGACAGCTGCTCTGAGTGAAGTAGTCGCGGAGCCAGAGGAGAGAGAGTATGAGAGAGGAGATGTAACTTTAACTTTCCATAACCGTCACGAGTCTGTATAATAGAACATGAGTCAATTTGATCATACATGTAGTAATAGATATATTAGGGTTAGCTGTTGCTTTCTAGCCAAACAGCTACCGTGGTGCTAACGTAGTAGCTAGGTTTCTCATGCTAGCAAGCTGCGATCGTGCTCGGCTCCTGATTGGCTCGGGCGGGCGTATGGGTGGGACCTCAATCGTCAGCTCCCTGATCACTACTGTGCAGACTCTGGCTCCAAATGACGTCAAAATCTCAAGATGGCAGCTCCCTTATACAGGATATTTTAGCTTCACTTTTGTACAGTGGGAGGAAGTGGAGACGCGTCATCCATCTATATCCAGTTGGAACATAGATTGACTGGTTAATGTCTTCACCATGACAGTCCAGGACAACACCTGCATCATTGCTGTTGCAGCACCTGATCTCAAGCTCCATTTTAGCCTCACTATCGAACAAGACATGTCTCTGAGACACTCTATTTCCTTCACCTGGAGTAACAACTTTTTCCTAAGCAAGGCGGCAATCAAGTTTCCAGTAGACCATAATCTCAAGCTTGGAGGTTCTGACCCTTGTCCCTATCACTACATACTGTAGCAAGTCCAGTATGCTGAACTTGGGGTACTGGGGGCGACTGTGGCTCAGGAGGTAGAGCGGGTCGTCCACTAATCACAGGGTTGGCAGTTTGATCCCGCTGGCTCCTCCTCTCAACATGTTCAGGTGTCCATCGCCAGTGCAGTCCATTTATTTAATAGCCCAACAACACCAGCAAAAAGCAAAACAGGTCACCAAACTAGACACTCCTCAGCTGCACCTACAGCCTCTGTCCAAGACAATCACAAAGAGAATTGGGGACAAGGCATATGCCTATAAGAAGCGGCAACCTCCCAATGCTGAGAAATGAAGCCGATGCAGAAGTGCCCAAAACTGCAGTTCTTCAAATGGCCAATTGAGGCTGGCTCCAAAAGCGAGTCAACCCCCATAGACGGCCATTAAAATGCCCAACTTTACAGCAGAAATAAACATGTTTACAGCCTGGTACAAAGAATTGCCTATACCCGCTGCCACTGCTGAAAATGTAGACACAACAATCGCTCTGGTTATACAAGGCCTGGATGCAGCCCGGCTTTCACAACACACCCTGACACGCTGTTCTGCAAAGGCAGTAAATTAATTTTTGCACAGCTTTGCCTTAGTGGCACAGTAAAATATGACAAACCAAGGAAGAGGGAACCTTGTGTAATTACTGGTTGCACAGTAGAGAGCTGAGCACACAGTATGATTGACATGCAGGAGAGGACACCTCCTGCACAAACAAACCTGTGCTAATTGGATGGTTATAGGTTCAGAAATAGTGAGATTTTTGTTCTTGTTTTGTTGATAAGTTTTGGGATCTGGTGTGAAATTCACCAAATAATGATCAAAATGCTGCAGATTTGCCCTTTGCTTCTCTAGATGTTCCTTCTCTTGTTTCTTAAAATGAGTCAGTAAACAACAAGCACACATAGAGCTCATTGACCAGCGAGTTGTGGAAGTTGTAGGTTTTTTAGTTTCAGTTCCTCTTTTTGAGGTTACAAGGTAGAAATCGAGGCCTTTAGGGAGTCACCGGTCTGACATGCTGCCCCAGCTTAGCAGCCCTTTTAAGCTCTGCTCGTCACGCTGCAGTCGCACATCTGCACCTATATATCAAAGCCGTGCACAAAAACATTCCTGAGAGCAAAGCGGAGGTGATTTGTGTGCCTTTCTCCTTCTTTTTTTATTAAAATTCATCTGTGATCTAACTGTCCACTCGGCTAAAAGCTATACCTTTTAAATCAGTCATCCGTCCAGAACTTAGACCTGCACCACATTAAGACCGGCCCTGACATCACGACTGTTTCCCCTCTCCCCGCTGCGCCTTATGCCTCTTTCATATATTCTCTCTTGTCCTCAACAGATGGACAATCTTGCAGCCAGAGATTTTTTTAAAGTGTTTAATAAATGTAATACAACCTATCTAGTGTTGAAGAAAGGGGCCTAAACCAGAACCATGTGCCCGGAGTGGATGGCGGCCGTTAGGGGCCACGGCTAATGTGGTTCAACATGTGGACCCGGCCATGCAGGCAGGTTCACTCACATGTCGGACAGTTTATGACCTTCAGCGTTATTCCCTCAGAAAGTAGAGCGGGTCCTTACTCTCTAATTTATAGCGTGATATTCTGTTTTCATATGCACCGATGTATTCTCTACTAGAGGAGTAATAAAGGCATACAAGTGATGTTGGAATGCAGCGTCTTTCATGTTTTATCACAGTACAGTGGTATTATGTTCCTATAGAGGGTAATATATGAAAGTGTTTGACTTATTGTCATATTAAGGACGAGTGTCATGACCCTGATGGTGTATATGCATTCGACTAGCGCAACCTGACATTGCTAAGTACAACAGATAATAAAATATTCAGGAGAAGGAATGTGAGTAGTGATGGGACTGGATTCATCACAAACACCTGGAAGTCAACCAGGAGCTGTGTACTGTGAATACTTAAAACTGTTCATCCCATTGTTTGTCTTCAAACTTTGTCCCTGCTGGCCACCAAACACTTGAGAGTCATTTTATTTTGACCCATTGGTGGGTCAGTAGTTACAAACTTGTGCTGTGCAGCCAAACTTTGTGCACACCAACAATCTGTCATCTGTCCTTTGTCATTTTTTATCGCAATATATAGTAGTGAATAGTGAATTTCCTGGAAAACATATTGAGAAATTTATTAAATCAAGTGAATCGTATATAATATATATACAGTATCTTCTTCAGGTACTTCATCACATTGACGCAAATATATAAATTAGGACTGTCCCGAATACCATTTTTTGTCCTTCGAAGCTTCGGTGAGAAATATTCGAAGGTATTCAAAACTGACATGTTCTTCTGTCTGTTTCAGTTTCAGTGACCGGGACAGTGCCGCCGCCGCCGCCGCCGCCGTACTACTGTACACACACGCACCTCTACACACAACTAACAGCGATATCCGTCTGAGAATAGTTAATAATAATTAATATTGAATATGAATAATGAATAATGGTGTGGGATAATTCCTTATTTCATGGGCTATTATGAGATTTATACTTTATTATGACATAGTTGCTTGTTATTAACATACTAATTGATTTGGAGGTTGATTACCATGGCAACGGTTGAAGCTTCGAAGCATTGAGGTCAGCCCTAATATACAGTATATGTATATATAAATCTAAATCTATAAATAAACCAGTCCTGCTCACCAATTCACAACACTGTCCACAATGGCCTACGCCCAGAGGGAAAGGGATAGCTAACGGTATTAGCGGTGACAAATTTGTATCATCTTACAGTTTATATCATCATATTGCCAAACTTAAATTCTTCTTTCCAAAGATACCAAATATTTCAGGCTGATTTTCGGTAGAATTTGTATAAAATGAGGCCAAGACATCTAGAATATTTCTATTTAGTTAAGTGGAGTAGACCAAAAAAAAAACACGGTGCCTTGGATTTTCCAACCTTGGGGGAAATAAAATGGGAAAACTGGATGTTTAAGGGTTTTATTTTGTGATGAAATATAAACCTGATGACACACCATGTGCGACTTGAAATACAATTTCAAAACATGCTGTGTTATACATCAATATTCAAATGTTTATCAGTCATTTCTTTGGTTAAAAATTGGTTAAAATAGTGGTATTTGTCAGGTAAAATTAGTTTTTACTTTACCAATCCATTTTAGCTGAGCTAAAAAGCCATTTCGAACACTAATACATGTATACCTACATTTTGCCCCGTCTTTGCAGTTCCAAAGGGACATTGTACTATAATTATTCACCTAATGTTTACATCGAGGAGTTATTGCAAAACATGAGGGTGGGATCCTCAAATGTATTAAATGCTATCTGACTCACATTTTTGTACAGCCCAATATTTCACTAAGCCTTAGCATTTCATTCGGCGATGTTCTCTAGATAAGCGCAATAATCTCAGTTTGATGGATGGCCCAGCCGCAGCCTCAGGCCACTGGTGTGTGTACATACTGCACTGGTTGCGGCAGAACGATAAAACCAACACAGGCAGGTGTGTTTGGTTAAGATGCACTTGTCAAGAGGGGTGACAAGCATGTCTGTGTTCATTCAAGTGAACCCCTTATCTGCACCTCCATGTCCCACTCATGAGACAAAAGCACTTCCCATGTTTGTATGATTTACCTCTCTCCAGTAAAGTGCACCCCCTCCGAGTACATGCACACACACACTCACACACATAACCATATGTTACAGAGGAGAGTGTGTTAGCTAAAATAATTTATATAGCCATCCTCTCATAACTTCTAATCTAAGTGGGATTACAAAACTGATAAATTACCTGTAAAATAACGAATTTTCCAAAACAAGCTCTGCTGGCCTGCTGATTTACAAACATAATTTTCACCCACTACTTACTATATTAGGAATAACAAGAATATTCAATATAAACATAAATCACTATGTTATAGGAAATGGGTTGACAAAGGTATTGTCTTGGCTCAACAACTTCTTAATGCTGATGGGCAGTTACTAGCATATAATGAAGATTTTCTTGGGCTTCGCTTTATGGAGAAATTAATTGGCAGAAAATTTGGCTACAAATTCTGCTTTAGTAATAAAGTTAAAGAAGTTTTCTTTCAAATTTTACATCATATATATTCAGCAAAAAAGACATTGGAGAAATTTAGAATTGATATTGAGTATTCTTCCACTATCTGTGAACTAGAAGATGTACTGTATGTATACCAGAATATTTTGGGTAGATGGATGTTCAACATTATTTAATAAGGAAAATTGGGCAAACAATTCAATTTCAGGATAAAGACATTTTTTTGAAGGTAATGCAAAGGAAAAGATATTGTGTTATTTGTACAGTTAATTATATTTTTGGGAAAACTCCACATTCACAAGAAGAGATAGGCTACTCTATCAAAACGTAAACACAACTACAAGCCAAGTATACCTTTCTGTAGGCCTATAAGGCAAGAATACTTAATTATACTTTTCTTAAGTATATCTCGATCAAAAGATTAAGTACAAGTAGGCTTATAAGCCAAGCATACTTAGACTTTTCTGTATACTTATAAGTATAAGCCAAGTATACTTAGACTTTTCTGCATACTTGTCAGTATGAGCTAAGTATACTTGAGTATACTTTTGTTAAGTATATCTCTGATAAGTACATAAAAAGTAAACTGAAAGTCTACTCTCTTATTTTAAGTTTAAAAGAAGTATACTAAGAGCACACTTGAATAAACTTCTTTTTTGGTAGGGGTGGGGGCAACTCCAAATTTTGAACATTTTTTATCAAGAACTGCGTCAATATGGTACCACGATAAGAAACATTAAGAATAAAAATACAATTAAAGGTCCCATATAATAAAAAAGTGAGATTTTCATGTTTTTTTATTATAAAGCAGGCTTAGGTCCTATATAAATACTGTGAAAGTATCAAAACACTCAATCCACAGGGAAATACACACAGCCTGTATTCAGAAACTCTTCATTTGAAACAAGCTGAATTTCTGTTCATTCGTGATGTCACAAATATACAATATTTAGACCCTTGACATAATTTTAAACGGAAATATTCTAAATGTGTCCCAGTTTATTCCTGGTTGCAGTGTATGTGAATGTCATCAACTGACAGGAAGTACACATGGACCCATGCTGTTGCCTAGCAACGCAATTCTGTTGCAATTCCGTCAAAATGCGCTAAAACGGAGCGTTTCAGACAGAGGGGTAAATACAGGCATATTCAGGCTGACAGTATGAGGAAAATAAAGGGTTTTTAGAACATTACAGCATGTAAACATGTTCTATTAGAAACACAAAATACAAGTATGTACCTGCAAATGAGCATGATATGGGACCTTTAAAGCTAATTATATGTTAAATTTCTTATGGAACGATGAGAATTTATTCTAAATTTGTATTACTTTTTCCTTTATATAAATGTATTTTTTTCATTGTTATTATTTATTATAATTTTTTTAACTTTATAAATGTACCCCTGACATGAGCAGTTTTGTATGTATATGCTGTTAATGTACTTATATTTTCTAAAATAAAAAAATACTGCTTACCTGTAGGATGTACAGTAATCTCACAACTCAGTAAGATAAATAATGTGTTCTTCTTTTCTGTCTTTCTCTTTATAAATACTCCAATATTTATCTCAGATGTTTAAGTTTGTTCATTACAGTTTGTAGTGCGCGGGCGCGTGCGTGCGGGAGCGCGCACGTTGAACGTCCACCGGGGTGAGGCGGAAGTGACGTCAGACCAGGAAGTACAGCTCACCGCTGGCTGACCAGAGAGAAGTGGAGAGCAATGGATGGATAGCAACAGCAACAGCAACAACTCCTACTAGCTGGGCTGTTTCCACCAGGAACCGTCACATGAATGTCTCAGTGAAGCCAGTCTCTGAGGAGCTGAAGCCCTGAATGTCCTTCTAGTGTCGGTGAAGATGACCCAGAGGTAATTATCTGTGTGTGTGAGAGAGATGCTCTGTGTGCTGTTAGCTTCAGCAGCTAGCCACATAATGCTAACGTTAGCCCTAATGTGTGAATGTAACAACAATAACAAAGCTTCATGTAAAGTTACACCTCATTGCCTCGTAGTGTGTACAGCTGCTTTAATCTATGAGGAGACAAATCAGTTGAATGTAGGACAAAACCTGTGGAAAGATGCTGGTAGGTAAACTCCACCCTAATGTAATTCACGTGGTTAGATACATAGATAGATAGATAGAGAGATAGATGGATAGATAGATAGATGTCATGAAGTACATACTAGATAGATAGATAGATAGAGAGATAGAGAGATAGATAGATAGATAGAGAGATAGAGAGATAGATAGATAGATAGATAGATAGAGAGATAGATAGATAGATAGATAGATGTCATGAAGTACATACTAGATAGATAGATAGATAGAGAGATAGATAGATAGATAGATAGATAGAGAGATAGAGAGATAGATAGATAGATAGATAGTAACTTTATTGATCCTGAGGGAAATTCAAGTTTCCAGCATCACAGTTCCATAGTGCAAAACATGTTAGTAAAAAGGCAGTAAAAAAGTACAGTAGTGCAAAGTACAAAACAATATACCAGATATAAAAATACAAGGAGATGAAGAAAACTGTTAAAACTGAATATAGTGCAGGGTAACAACTGAGATACAGGACTATTAAAAAGTGAATATAGCGCAGAAGAGACTGTTAAAAGTGAGTATAGTGCAGGTTAACTCCAGTAGCTTAGTCTATGAAAGTGCACTGTGTGCATTATTATCTGTCCTGCAGACCTTCCTCCTTTGTCCCCTCCCTCCCTAGCGAGGTGTTGTACAGTTTGATGGCTCGGGGGACAAAGGATTTCCTGAGTCTGTCTGTGGAGCACTTGGGGAGCAGCAGCCTGCCGCTAAACAAGCTCCTCTGTTTGATGATGAAGGCGTGCAGAGGATGGCTGGCGTTGTCCAGTATGGCCAGCAGTCTGTTGAGTGTTCTTTCCTCTGCCACCGTCACCAGAGAGTCGAGCTCCATGCCGACCACAGAACCAGCCCACCTGATCAGATTGTCCAGCCTCGAGGTGTCCCTCTTAGTTGTGCTGCCCCCCCCAGCACACCACAGCGTAGTTATGTCACTTCTGTGATATACAGCTGAGTTTTCTTGTTAATTTGTGAATGAAAAACAGTCTCATTTCAAGTTGAACAATAGAGACACAGACTTCAGAGATGAGTCATCTAGAGATAAAACCTGGAGCTGCTCTTAGGTAGTGAAAAAGACATTTTGACAACACTCATAATCATTTTACTTTACTATGGGTACATTATCTTATTCTCAGTCTGAAGTCCTGTATTCAAATACGATTCATTTGGAGGTAACGTGAAAAATCGAGCCATCATCCCACTGAGTCAGTCACTAATTCAGTGACAATGGACCAGCACCAAAATGTGTCACTGGATGAGATCATCAGTTTCTTAGGGAAATCTATTCATAGGTACTGTACAAAATCATACAGCGCAATCTAACTTCTGTTTTAGTCTTTATTTCCTGTAATTACTTAAAAATCACATGTTGATGCGAAGTGACTGCTATCAAAGCTGGCTGCAAATATTAGCTGGCTTAATATCAATGTTCCCTGCACACCCACATGAGTCATGTTGTGGTTCTGGGAAAGATACTGATGCTGTTCTGTTTCTTTCTGTGTTTTTTTTATTCAGATGACTCACCAGTGGCTTGGACATCTGTGATTTGACAGAAGATGAGGCTTGCTCAGTTTGTCAGACTTGTCATTGCTTGTAATGATCGCTACTGTAGGCACATAAACCAAACTGACATGGACGACAAACTATAGTGAATCATGTTTGTTGCTTTTTGCACATCACACTCACTTAAAACACTAACGACATAAATTATCATTTAGTTTGTTTTGGATGGCTTTCAGTTGATAAGCAGTGCTGACAATGTCGCTGGGCGAGCAGTCTCAAAAGTGGTTTCCAACCCATGTCCAAGCCACTGTTCTTCAAGCAACCGGTTTACAGCCCAAGGGCAAAAATGGCACCAATGATGCCTACACTATCATCCAGCTGGGCAAAGAAAAGTACTCGACATCAGTGGCCGAGAAGACACTTACCCCTGTCTGGAAAGAGGAAGCCTCCTTTGAATTACCTGGTTTACTTCTGGAGGGCAACCCAGAAGTATATGAACTCTGCCTTATAGTGATGCATCGGTCCTTGGTTGGGATGGACAAGTTCCTGGGTCAGAGGTTCATCAACCTTAATACAATCTTTGATAACAAGGAACGGAAGAAAACTGAGTAAGTGTCATATACTGTAGCACAATATTTCACAACAAGCCATACATTTAAATCTGCATCGATTACTGTTTTACTCTGCTGCCGTTGGTTTCAAGCAGAATTATTTCAGGTAATGCGTTGTACACCCATTAAAATGTGCAAACCACCAATCCAAAATGAGACGATCAAATAATATCCGCTGCAAAATTCTCAACATAAATTTTAGTTTTATTTACGCCAACATGTTTTGGCAATATGTCTCCTTTGGATTATCAGGGCAGCATTAAGTGAACCAGTGAAAATTAAAATTAATTTAAGGCGACCAGTATGATACCATTAATCATCCATCTGTTCTCTATACAGTCATTGCAATGTCATTAGTTAACAATATTACACCCACTAAACGCCACAGTGATATCCTTACAAGAGAATATTGTGACAATTTTATAATTAATATGTGAAGGATGGATCATTTGGTACTTCTGCATTAGATAGTACAGTAATTGAAACTTGAACACTGGGATTTTGATATAGTACATTTCATACCTCTTTAACATCACATGTACAGTTTTTGAGCTTTTTTTGTATGTGATATTTTTATAGCATTCACTTACTTTCCAGCTCACAGTCATGCACCAACGTGCTGCTGGTAGAGGACTGGACTTTTGAGAGGAAGTGGAAAATATTTGCAGAACTATTCCAGTCATAAGTGGATTACAGCATGGACTGAAATAGTTGTTTTTTGTCTCATTTTTGACATGTGTTATTGCCATATTAGGCTACACATAATAACATAATTGTTGTGTTTTGTGTGTTATATTCTGTGCTCTGTTCTCAATTAAGTTCATGACGTGTACACCACATGATTTAAATACAATTGCATTGTCCTTTATTCTCTTTATGCACTTGTTTTACAAATACATTTTATTAGATAGACATGTTTAATTTAAAGAGCATATTTGTTTTGTAGCCCAGTAGGTGAACTGGTCTAACAGAAACACCAGATGGCTTCTTCTTCTTCAGTTTTAAACTACATAACACAGATGAGGTAGTACATTTGTGCTCCGTTAGTGACCACAGATTGGTTGAACTTTTCCACATTGTTGACTCTCTATTGTTTGAGGCTTAGTAATGAATTGGCCTACATTGTCGGGAGATTATTTTTAGCTTAATCACTGACATGGTGAGCAGCAGTTGGCCTAATTGAAACTAGTGGAGCTGGCTAAACATGTCTTGTAAGTCACTTCTAATTGTTTTCAAAGGTGTGTGTGAATGGAGTATGACCTTTTCTTCACCACCAAAGGGAACTGGTTTTGAAACTTGGCCTGTTCTGTGTAGAGTTGACTCATTCTCCTCGTGTTTTTATTTTGTCTGAATGCTCTGGGTTTTTTCCTCAACCAAAAAGGAATGCAAGTCAGGTTAAGTGGAGACTCTAAACTGTCTGTAGGCCTGATATTTATGGCTAGTAGTGGGTTTCTTTCTAAGTGAGTCAGCCCTTTCATTAACAGGTAACTTGTCGAGGCTGTTTACCTGCCCTATACCTGGCGCTTGTTTGGTTAAGGTTTGTCTCCTTGTGAAATTACTTGTATGAAAGGCTTGAGCAGATCATGCATAAACGTAGGGTAAACTAAACCTAATCATAGCTTGACAAGGCAGTATTATATCAGGCTGAACTTGGGGGTGTTGACCCTTACAAGTTCAGCACACACACATTTTTTAACCCCACATTAAGCAAACAGAATAACCAATCTGGATCTGGTGTTAATTAGCTCTGCACATTTCAACACAGAAAGACATTAGCACACTTCCTCTCTGCCCATCAGTTGGGAGAATCACAATATGTTATAATCAGTGTGTGGATGGGTTTTATTTGTTTTAGGTGCCTGGGCCGATGCACCTCGAGGCCGTGCACTATTTCAGCAGAGGCTCTGTAATGGATACGCTCACGTTGCTTGTTGGCCTAATCCCACACTGCAGGCATACTTGACAATGACGCCGGGACCCTCGATACTATATCCACACTCCACAGTGGGTCTGTGTTCACCGCGGCCCATCCGCAATGTTTTTGAACTGACATATTGGGGAGGAAAGCCCGTCTTGATATCTGAGTAGGCAGCCCATAATTATCGCACACCTGTGTTTGTTGATTGTGAGGAGTTTCCCAGCGGTCCGGGCCCGAGTGGGAGGATTGTGGTTCCAAGCACATGGAGGTTTATCTTGGCCTTGAGACACACGTGAGGTGCAGCCCCGGCCCCACGGCAGCGGCATGCTGTGGCTGCTGATCAGACTGAGCGCGGCGCGCAGCCTGGGAATCAGACCCGGCAAGGCCTTTCATGACTGGGCTCCTCCTGAGCCACGAGCTAGACGGTTTTAGAATAGCGTACGACAGCTGCGGTTTTTAAAAAGCCAATACCAATACTTACATATTTCATGCTAGAATTCAAGGGATACTACAAATCTCCATGTAAAGTCAGGAAGAAATGTCAGTAAATGTATGAAAACAAAGTAAATGTAAATACGTGTTGACTTTGAATCTGAGCAAAATGTTGCATTTAAGTCAATTCAGATTAAGGGGTCATCAAGAAAAATTAGTGTAAGATTAGAACAATTGATTATATTGATCAAACTGCACCATGATGGAGATGGGTGAGTGCAAAGGTATATACTGTATATTGATGTGACCATAGGTTAGAATACACCCACAACATTTCCCAGATTAATATATCAAAAGTACGACAGAAGTAGTGCTGCAACTAACGATAATTTTCATTGTCGATTGATCTGTCCTTTATTTTTTCGATTAATCGATCGTCCTCAAATGTCTTGTTTTGTCCACAACTCAGTTTACTGTCATAGAGGAGTAAAGAAACCAGAAAATATTCACATTTAAGAAGCTGGAATCAGAGAATTTTTAATTTTTTTCCTACTCAAAAAATTACTCAAACCGATTAATCGATTATCATAATAGTTGGCAATCAATGTAATAGTTGACAACTAATCGATTAATCGTTGCAGCTCTACAATACAATACATTGACTGGTAGTTGTTTCATCCCGATGCTGGTTTCTTAAAGGACACTGTCTCCAGCCCTGTATAACAGAGGATATGTCTCATTAGCATGTATGAACTGTTGGGCTGCCCTGCGACGTGGCTTTGCAATTTCCCAATTGCTCGTCGTTGCATTTCTGAACAAAGGCCAGATTTGTGCAAATGCCACTTTATTTCGCTCAGAGTGAAGGCATAAATCCCATTACTTCCAGTTGAAAAAGCAGAGAGGTTAAACAAATAGGAGCCCAAAAGCAGCCCTGAAATGGCTCTATATTATTCAGCAGCAGGCTATTTCTTATGTTCAGTTTGCAAAGAATAATGTTTATCCTCTGAATGATAAATTGTATTCTCACTTGTGTCACAGAAAAGTTCAAACGATTTAAGCCCCTGCATTTGTGTGTAGCTTTTGGATTAGTCTGCTCAAATTAGCCTTTTCAGTGGTGTCCACAAAGAAGTAGGTAGAGCACATTAGAAAGAATGTGGGCTATTTCTTCCTTTTGTCATATTGTTTGATAGCGTAAAGACTTTTACCACATTCTGACTTTGTATACCTGTCTTCCTGAATTATGCTGAATTACATGTAATCAACTCAGAAGATTTTCATAAATCCTGCTCTTTTTATATAAATTGTCTCATTGAATTTGCTCAGCCTAAGCGTCCTCCTCTCTCATCTTAGCTGGTATTCCTTGGAGTCCAAGCCGGGGAAGAAGAGGAAAGAACGAGGCCGCATCCAAGTCAGCATTCAGTTCATGAGGAACAACATGACGGCCAGCATGTTCGACCTCTCCATGAAGGAAAAGCCCCGCTCGCCTTTCTCCAAACTGAAGGGCAAAATGAAGGGTCGCAAACACGACAGTGGCCTTGGTGACACGTCTTCAGCCATCATGCCTCGCTCTGCCATGTGCGACTCTGAGCCTAACCGGCAGTCCTTCGCCCCAGAACCACAACCCCAGCCTGAAGCAAAGGTCAAGAGACCACTACTGGCTGGGGCCCATAAACTCTCTGCAGCTCATTCCATGTCGGATCTCATTGGGACTCACTTTCGGCCCAAACTGGACTCCATGAACTCCATAGAAGAAAGCGGTGAGGACCAGAGCTTTTCTATTTTTCACATTTGCTGCAGAAGTTTGTTTCAGTATTTGACAGTTAAATAATATATTTTTTTCTATGATCTCAAAATGGTAATAGGTAGGCTTTTATTGTTGTTTGGCACATGCCTGCAGGGACTTGATAGTTTTTTTTTTTAGGGCTGTCAATCGATTAGAATATTTAACCGTGATTAATCGCATGATTGTACATTATTAATCAGGATAATTGCAAATTAATTTTTATCTGTTCAAAATGTACCTTAAAGGGAGATTTGTCAAGTATTTAATACTCTTATCAACATGGGAGTGGGCAAATATGTTTGCGTTATGCAAATGTATGTATATATTTATTACTGGAAATCAATTAACAGCATAAAACAATGCCAGATATTGTCCAGAAACCCTCACAGGTACTGCATTTAACATAAAAAATATGCTCAAATCATAACATGGCAACAACAGCTGTCAGTGTGTTAGTTTGCTGACTTGACTATGACTTGTCCCAAACTGCATGTGATTATCATAAAGTGGGCATGTCTGTAAAGGGTAGACTCGTGCGTACCCATAGAACCCATTTTCATTCATAATCTTGAGGTCAGAGGTCAAGAGACACCTTTGAAAATGGCCATGCCAGTTTTTTCTCGTCAAAACTTGTTGTAGGTTTGGAGCGTTATTTACCATCCTTCCCAAAAAGCTATATGACATCAATGGACTCCTTAGGTTTTCTAGTTTCATATGAAACCAATATCTTCCATCTAGCTTTAAAACTGAGCCCACTACAACAACCTAAAAATCGCAATAATATAATGTGTTATTATCGTGTTAACTTTGACTGCACTATTTTTTTTTAAAATAACACATATCACATTTCTTTACCAAGTCAAGTCACTAGTGATCAGTGAGTCATTGCTACCTTCTCATATTTTCATTTTCAAGGATGGAGCAGCAGACTGGTGTCTCAAAAATGTCAGCTATGTATGAAGGATAAAAGGCCTCATTCTCACGCACTAAAATTACAGAGCAGTGTTATTATTATACTGTTTTGCATTGTAGGGTGGTGTCTCTTAACACAATGTTTTATTTGTCTACCTGGTCTTAATTAAGTTTCTTATTCTTCTTGTGTGACTGTCTCATTCTTAATGGGATACTGTTGCAATTTCTAGTGGCCATCAGTAGAGGTCGATAGAAGTCACAGTGCTATATAAAGATATTTACAGTATAATGTATATAAACCATATCTAAATTAGATAGCTATTTAGGTCAGCATATCCATCTGTGACCTTTATTGATCTCTGTTGCTAACCCCAGTATAAAATTGGTCCCCCATTTGCCCCCTCTGTCCTTGAGTTACTGTTGCTGTAATTAATGCAAACAAGGGCAGCACAATTAATCTAAACTTTATCAAAATTGCAATTTGGCCTACCACAAATTTCAAATCGAAGGAGGCGCAATATTTGTTAAAGGCGAAATGTGTGTGAAAATACCATTTTAAATTAAATTGTGGTGCTGCCGTGGTGTGTCCTGGCCTACACATCATATTCTATAGACTTAAGAAAACATATTTGTTTAGTACAGATTCCCGCAAAAATCACACCATAATCATTTGAATGTTTTTCAATAAATATGAGAGTAAAAAACATTCCCTTTAATATTGTAAATCATATCGCAAATGCAATATTAGTCAAAATAATTGCAGTTAGATGTTTTTTCAAAAATGGTTCCGCCTTAATGCAAACAATAGTCACAGTTTTTATAACAACAGTTCAGAGATCCAACAGAATTAGCTGGTAAAACGTAACAACGCAAAACAAGTTGCTGTTTTGTTTTTTGTTTTCTGTGCTGAAATGTCGTCGGCTGCTCACTCATACTGTCCTGCATTGTGTAGCCACCAAAAAAGGCAGAAGGATGGATAAGATTGGGGTGGACTGAAATGTCTTTAATAATCGCTTATTTTTAGGTCAGGTATTGATTAGCAATCATGTTAATTGCTAATCAATGAATGGGATACGCTATGGTAATTTTGTGTACGGCTTCAACTAACGAGTATTTTCATCTGTGATTGAACTGTTGATTATTTTCTCGATTAATCGATTAAATCTATTAAATGTCAGAAAATTGTGAAAAAATGTCGATCAGTGTTTCCCAAAACCCAAGATGACGTCCTCAAATGTCTTGTTTTGTCCACAACTCAAAGATAGTCAGTTTACTTTCATAGAGGAGTAAAGAAACCAGAAAATATTCACATTTGAGAAGCTGGAATCAGAGAATTTTAACTTTTTTTCTTCTTAAAAAATCACAAAGCGATAAGTCGATTATCAAAATAGTTGCAGATTTGTTTAACAGTTGACAACTAGCAATTAATTTATTAGTCATTGCAGCTGTAATTTTGTGCTGTAGCAGTAAAATTCATACTTTTACCAGGGGAAGCTGCAAGCAATCAGGCAACTATCAGAATTTTCTGATATTATATATCTGATATTCACGACCAACAACTTCACTGTTGGTCTCTAAATGTACAAATTATCATGAAAGGCAAATAAATCAAGCATTACTCAATTCACTGCCCGATCTCCACTGAACAGCTTTCTGAGGCAGGTACATCATGATGACTTTTACTTTATCAAGCGTGATTGGCATGCAGGGGAGGGCAACTTATCCACAGTTCTGAGGGTATAAATTATATAACAAGCTGTCCTTTACTGCTCCCAAGTCAGGTCAAGTTTATTTATATAGCACGTTTAAAAACAACTTCTGGAGCTGACCAGAAATGTTGTACAAGTTAAAGTGAACAGCGAGTAAAATATCATCAACAAAAGCAACAAAACAGTAGGTTGCAATGAAAATACAAGGCAATATTATAACTCTGATAAACTTGTAAGAGCAAATTATAAAAATACAATTTTATAAAATACTAAAATATTAACACAAAGCATTAAAACCACTAAGAGCAACCGAAGACCATCGAAAATAAGTTTGTTCCAAAGTTTTGGAGCTGTTGCTGCAAAGGCACGGTCTCGCTTTTGTGGTATTAGTTGGAACAGCCACCTGACCAACTTTGAAGATAACACGAGTAAATACATAAACGCAAAGTGGTGATTTTTACAGGTTCCTTTATCTCTGTAAAACTGTAAAAAAGATTTATGAACAGAAAAAACATCAGTTTTGAATTCTAATGGCATCAAATCAGTGGTATTGGCCATTAAAAAGCCATATTACATCCAAAATTCTGTCACAGATAATCACACAAATTAAAATAAAACAATAACACGTTTGACCTTTTATAAAGTGTGATAAGTTGATGAACTCATTTGGTTTCTCTTCTCGGGAGTACAGGCGGCCCTCACAGGCGTTCCCAGAGCGAGGTGCCAGGCTACCAGGACGGCGAGGCACACAGTGACCCTTTCACTGATATCAGTGACACCCTGCCACAGAAGTATGCCACGCTCCCACGCAACCACAACCCGTTTGAGGGGGAGCAAGGGCAGCTGTGGGACCGGCCAGAGCGGAAGGAGAAAAAGGAGAAGGTCAGCCTACTGGAACGCGTGACGGGAAAGAAGGAAGGCCGCAAGACCAGCAACGGGGCGCGTTCGGGCAGCTCTGGAGACCTGCGATCCCCCAACCCCTTTAGTGGAGACACTAACCCGTTCATCTCCAACTACAAATCCAGGTAGACCCTTTTATGTTTGCAACAATCTTTCGTATTAACGGCCTATGTAGAAGAAGCCCTCCTCACATGGAGAAGACAGGTGATATATGACAAAAGTGGTGTTGCTAATATAATCACTTTGTTTAAAGGCAAAACATTTAGTTCGCACAACATCTTCCATATCCTCTCACAATCCCAAAACGTGACCTCGCTACCCCATGGGTCAACCACCGCTGTACTACAGGATATTGGTTACAGCATTCCCATAAAGTTTCAAATACCTTCTTGATTGAAATCTACTATCTGATAGACCCCCCTTCTCTCTCTCTTTCTCTCATTCTGTTGTAGTTACATGTTGTTGGTTACATCTATTTCCTGTGTTGCATAAAGAGTTGGTGAGCTGTGTGGCTAAGTTCTGGTTTATCAGAGTGGAAGGTGTCATTAGTGGCTCTTTAGAGAGCCTGGGCTTGATAACGGAGCCCTCTGAGCTATAGTAATGAGATGCTCTGCAGAGATAGACCACCCAATTAACCACTTATCTCTGTAGGCACTAGTCCATCATCTTTACTGCTGCCTTTGTCGCGCAGGGGCTCAGTGGTCATTTATAATGTGGTGCAGGAATACAAAAAGGTGGTTTATGAATGTATTCACAGGTGTAGCAAAAAATATGTATGTTTTATTTCTTGATAAGCTCTGTCAGTCACTATCAACAGAGTGCAGGAATGAGTCCTAAATGAGTACACTCGCGGTTCCATCGTCTGAAAGTCAATGTTTTTTTTCTCTATTTCTTAGTTACATGAGTGAATAAAAGAAAACATTTTGAAGCTTTTACATGTCTTAAAAAAGGTGGTTGCTAAAAATGAGACTACTAAATACCATCACGCCGAACACTAGTCTGTCTTTAACTTAGTGGTGGTGATGTGAAGTCATGCAGTCATGGTGTAGTTTGTTTATAGCCTAACGCTTTTTACTTCTGGCGATTGAATTTACGCTTCAAAAATCATAGAAGAGGTGTTCATCTGTGAAGATTATCTTGCTGAACAAAACGTGTAAGTATCATAAATGTTTGCTACCGAGCGTATTTTCTGCAATAATCTAAAACCCAATGGAAAAATCCCTTTGTTTTTTTTGTCGAGGGAACTAGTGTGATGCTAACTTCCTGGTTGGCTTACAAAAATACATCATCCCTGCAGTACTCTATATCCAAATTTGCTTTATCAGCTCAGGGATAGACACCTTAGAGCTTCTGTATTAGTAGAGTGGTGATAATTATGCCAAAAGTATTCACTGTAACGTCTCCATATGAATACTCACTGTCCTTTTGATTGCTTCGCAGTGATAAAAAGTCAACAGGAAATCAAGACATCACATTTGGCCATAAGAAGGACATCTATGGCAAGAAAAAGGTAAGAAAAGACAGCTTGTAAAAGCAAATGATCCGTCAGGTGAAATTGTCACTTGTACCTGACAAAGATTGAGATGGAAGAAAGAGAAGAAATGACCCCAGCAGTTGCAACTGTGTCGCTACTTTCTGTGTCGTGCAGATTTTTAATTGAGGACTTTAACTTTAATTTGACATAGCAGCTGGTGACACTGATCTCTGAGGCCTCTGTAAAATTCAGATGTGCCATTCAACTAATTAGCAGCTGCACACATCGGTCATCATGTCTGATCTGATCATAATTTGAAGTGGTGTGAGATTTCGGTCTGTAAGGTCATTCGTAGTGGTGTGTTGCACTTATTCTGTAATTGGAGTTTTTTTTTTGTGAGAAAAGGCACAGAAATGTCATTTGTTTTTTCTTTTTAATGATTATTACATTATTTATTCTTCACTTTTTACACTTTGTAGCTTGTATTTAGTTTAAATTCTTTGCATTTCCAATTTGAAAAAAGAAAAAACCACGTCAAATTTGCAGACTATTACGCAGCAAAACTGGTATTTATGAGGGAGCAGTGGGAGCAGTAGCTAAAGTGATGCCTAAATGAGAAAGAGAATGCTGATAATAGCTTTCCTCACCTTTCTTTGTGGGTGTTGAGGGCTGTCGGTATCCACACATGTGCCCCCGTGCATGCCGCAGTGCCTTGCAGAAATGGCAGCTCCCATTTCCTCCGCTTCAAGGCCCTAATTAACCACACACAGGGGGGGGGGGGATGGGAGAGGGGGGGCAGCGAGAGATTTCAAAGGACTGAGCTTTTAGATTCTCAAAGCTTAGCTCATTAGAAACTGTAATGACACAACTGGAGAATGCCAAGTGTGCGCCTTATCTTCTCCTCACTACTGATCGCAGAAAAATGGTCATCATTACTTTGCCAATTCATGGTCCTTTCCAGGGCTTTGTCACCAGCCACTGAAGCTCCTGATTATTATGCTGTGTGTGTGTCTGTGTGTGTGTGTGAGAGAGAGAAAGTGCACGTTTACATGCTTGTATGTGAAACCAACATCCATATGGTTGTCAGTTCTCTTATTCCCTCCTGGATGCAGTATCTTTCAGTGAGATGCCTATTATTGTGTGTGAGGAATAGGTCACCAAGCTCTGTTCTTGAAACCCTCCTTACATTGGACATCTAATCTCAGTGGCAAATATTTCATTTTGGTTTGTGTCGGCCCACAGTAGCCTCTGTGCCGTTAGACGCGATAAGATACCTGGTAAGCAGTCCCGCTCCAGGTCTTTCTGCATTGTCTTTGCCCAGCAGTGGAGGCTTGAATGGTGCATGGGAGTGGAAGCTGATAAGTGTGGTATTTTAAACAGGGCGAAGGCTTTGCTGCTCTATCCGTTCGGGGGAGGATGCCCAGCACTGAAGCGATAAAGTGGTCCCTCATTAAAAACGATTACAGCTCCTCTCGTACCCGCGCAATATGATCTGCACATACCGTACCACGCTGCTCCGTCCAAATAGGTTGTCCTCAAAGAGCAACGCTGGGCTTGGGTTGCATCCTTATTTTGCTATTTATTAGCCTGACCTTTAATTGCAGAAATATGCAGCCTGGCATTTCCCCGACAAAACAAAGATTCCACTTTTTGGGACATCTTTTATTGTTAAGTTCTGGCAGGCTTGTTAGAGTTTTTGCCTCTCTAGTTAGAGAGGTCATGCTTTAAGAAACTAAAAGAAAAAGGAGAACAACTTTCTCAAGATGTTCGCTGCTTGCTGTAGTGTCAAAGTTAAGTCTCATTAGAGCCGTTAAACTGCTCTTGATTCTCATTATAAACACTGTTGCACAGTATTGGTTCGTAACATCTGCCATTGACATGTCCCTCAAGAACAGTCTCATCTTAACAACTCTCAATTAGCCTTTATTAGCAACAGAGAACACGAGATAAACACATGACAGTTTATGTCACTTTAGGCCAACACGTCTAATTAGTCTATTTTCTCAGTCGCATTGTGAGCGAACTTAAAGGGTATCTTTACTCTTGCCTCTGTTATCAGATGCTGACATTTCACAGAAGATCATTCAACCATTTTAGTCTATTTTTACAAAGAATAACTATGCAAAATATGGTGATTACGGAGCGTCAATCTGCTGGGGTTAAATTGAGCATTTACTATTTTTCAGGAGGTGAAACAGGAAAGCGTGGCCTCCTATAGCAACCTATCCTTTGAGGAAGTTGTGCAGGAACTCATCAAGCAGAAAGAAGTGGTGAAAAAGAAAGACGCCCACATCCGGGAGCTGGAAAACTACATCGATAACCTGCTGGTGCGCGTCATGGAGGAGACGCCGAGCATTCTACGGACGCCCTATGAGCCCAAAAAGAAGGCGGGTAAACTTGGTAAAAAAAAGTAGAAATTAAAAAGACGCAGGATGAAACGGTACTAATGAAGGTTTAGCTGTAGCTCATGCATCAATATTGTGGTAAAATAAGTGGGAACAAACAGGATTGATCAAAATTTATGATTGATTTGTCTTTGCTTTAGAACATTTTATGTTGATGTAGTTTTTATATACCTTTTTTCAATGTTTAGTACACACAGGTATTTTGACCTTTTAGTTTGGCATTCCTATATTTACATTTTAAAATTACTTTATGAATACTTGTTGCGGTGCATTTTTAGGTACTTAAACAGGATAAGAGACATTCATCGATTGATTCAAGTCAAATCAAAGATTAGGTTTATTGTGTGCACTTGTGAACCCACAGAGGTCTGTTGCACATACAGCTGCGATCATCGCCTCAGACGCACTTAAAGGGTAACTTTGGTATTTTTCAACCTAGTTAGTTTCCCATGTTTTTGTGTCTAAGTGACTAATGGGGACAACAATTTCTGAAATTGGTCCAATATTGAGGGACAACGCTGTAACCGACAGCCGTGAAATGAACTGCGAGGGCAAGTGAGCAGCGTCAGTGTAACGTTACGTCCACTAAAAAGTGTTTGTTTTTGCCACTGACAGGCTCAGATTATTATTATAAGTGTCTGACAAGAAGTGGTGCAACGGTTCAACAAACCCACGGTTCGGTTTGCATTGTGGCTTTTAGATTAAGGTTTTGGTTTGGTTCGTTTTTCACATTAGGGAGAAGAAAAACATAACAATTTCCAATGTGTTCGAACTCCAAAATCTATAAATTGATAGATTGATTGATAGTAATGAAAGAAATTACTGTACAGTATATTAAGATGTACTGATTTTATACATGACATAGTCTACTTGATGGTCAAGCAGACCTATGTTCAGATAATTGCCTCTTCTATGGCACCTCATCAAATAATTAGCAGGGTTAGGGCTTAATATTTAATATTGGTGCAACGGTTCAACAAGTCCATGGTTAGGATTTGCATCTTCACTGACAACATTATGGAAAGGACTCTACAGAGAAATAAAAAAATTTTTTTCTTGCCTTTCTCTTGATCCGGTCTGTCTGTTATTGCGTTCAAGTCCCGCTCAAGGAGAAGTCTTGTTGTGATATCTGAATATCCGTATGCTCTGGCTCAAATAAATATGGGCGGACATCAAATTCAAAGACCTCGTCCACATTATGGAAATCATAATAGATAACACTAAGTTACGCTTTTCTGTACTCCCAACACAACAAACTGTCGCGTTTCCACCATGGATGAATTCCACTATTCCACCATTGTCTTCCAGCAACACTTCATCTCGCCGAGACTTCTCCTTGAGTGACACTCTTTCCATGATGTTGTTAGACACGTATAATAACAATCAGAGCCTGTCATGGCAAAAACAAGCACTTTTAGTGGACGTAAATGACGGTGCCAGCTTGCCCCAATAGGTTTACATTGCAGCCCATGAGCGGCCGCCGTCTACAATGCTCTCCCTCAATACTGGACCAATGTCAGAAACCTATTAGTCAGTTAGACAGAAAGACATGGGGGAAATAGGGTCCAGGTTGGAAAAATACTAAAGTTACCCTTTAAGGTGCAAATGCAGACAGATTCATGTTTACCAGATGGCGTAGTTGCTGTTGTGTGCTGAAAGACGGCCAAGTGGTTGATAAGTTGAAGCTGTAGTTGCCGTGTTTACACTCAAGCACAAGTCTCCAACTTGCCACCTAAGTAACGAAACACATTCAGCGAAGGCAGCATCAGTTTTGTTGTTCTGTGCTACAGATGTGGATGAACTCTGCTCTCCTATAATAGTCTGAATGATTCATGGGTATTCTTAGAAAGACTGGTGGAGAGTTACGGTAAGAAGTTGCTGGACGAGTATCTTGGAGTCTGGTTTCTCTCTAGCTTACTGAGTCATGCATTTAAAAAAAAAAAAAGAACAAACATACATTGCTGTTATCAGTTACTGACTTTTACATTCTCTATTTTATTTGTGATGACTATCATTTAAGTTTCTTGGACCGAGGGTCTCACAGTCACTCGCTGAAGGTGATCATTTTACTGACTTTAAGTGCAATAATCATCAACTTACTTTATATTCTGCTGGTTCTTGTTTACATTTTAATCACATCTTTGAGTCAAACTCATCTCTTAATATTGATTTGATTTCACTGGAAAAGCCTGGAGTTGTCTGTTGCAGCCTCCACGGGTTGACCAGCCTTCATCTCCTTCAAATACACTTTTTGCTGAAGATTGTATTAATGGTACATAGCTGCACATGTGGATATATGCTGAACAATGTTTATTTATGAATGTTTCACAGCTCATTTACATATGACCATTATTTTAATGTATTTGTAAGGTACTTTATGGTAAAAACGCTACTGTATCCCAATACCCCCTCCCTCACCACCCTTTCTACTGTAGTATACACGTATGAAGGTCTCACTGATACAGGTTTTATATGTAATTCTGTTTACTAGTCACTAATTAATTATGTACCGTGCCTCAGTATATATCAGCTAATGTTTTTATTTCTTTTTGGATTATCAATACAGTCCAAATACTAACATTCATATACACTAAGATAAAAGTGTCTCACCAGTTCACGGAGTACTAATGAAGATCAGTTCATAACTGTTCGAGGTAAACAACCAATGAGTGTCATTCAGGTCACTAATAATAACTGTTTGACAGCTTGTGTCAGAAGCTAACTGTCCTCATTTCACAGTTTTTATGTCATTGCATATGTCGCCTCAATCTGTGATGCTAATGTCATAACAACATATGTTGTTTCCATGTTCAACTCCTTAAAGGAACAGTGTGTAACATTTCGGGGGCTCTATTAGCATAAAATTAACATAATATTCATGTTTTCATTAGTGTATAACCACCTGAAACTAAGAATCGTTGTTTTTGTTAGCTTAGAATGAGCCCATCATATCTACATAGGGAGCGGGTCCTCTTCACGGAGTCCACCATGTTTCTCCACAATGTTTCTACAGTAGCCCAGAACGGACAAACCAAACACTGGCTCTAAAGCAGGGGTCTCAAACTCGCGGCCCGCAAGACGATATTTTGTGGCCCCCACCTTGATATGAAAGTTTAATGTTAGTGCGGCCCGCAAATTTTTTTTTTTTTATAAAGTTTTTTTTTTGGGGGGATTTTTTCATTTTTATTGACAGGACAGTGGATAGAGTCTTGGAAAGGGGGGAGAGAGAGAGTGGATGCGGAAAGGGCCACAGGCCGGATTCGAACCCGAGCCGCCATGGTCAGGACCAAGTCTTGTTACATGGGCGCCCGCTCTACCAACTGAGCTAACCAGGCGCCCTTGGCCCACGAGTTTTATGTGAATGGCACTTTGCAGCGTTGTGTGTGGAAGGTCCCTTTGTTGCGCGAGCCCGAGCTGAACGAACCTACCAATCACAGTGGGGTATATGGCTCCCGGGGGCGGGCAATCGGCCGGGCTTGATGCAAGCAGAGAAACATTTCACAACAACTATGGCGGCGCCCGTGTAACATCGCATAAGCTTGATTAAAGCTTGATTTATACTTCTGTGTTGAATCGACGCCGTAGCCTGACGTGCACCTCTCCAGAAATGTAACTACACGTCGCGGCGACGCAGACCGCAACAGCTGTGATTGGTCCAGTCTCTCAGCGATGCTGAGCGGCCAGGACCCCGGACAACCACAGAAAGTTATACTTCTCTCTGCCTCGATCTTTTCAGTGTTTGTTCACACAAATCGACTCAGATATATTTTCTCTTTTCGGCGTTCCAGTAATGTCAGTAAAAGTTCTGTGGTTCAACAGTTATTAGCTCCAACTCCGCTCAGTTTCTGTTTGTAGTACAAGAAGAAGAAGGAAACTCATAGAGACGCCGCCGCCAACTAGCGGTTTGGTGGTGTAATTGCAGAGCAACACAAACACAGCAGGCACAACTTTATTGCGGAGTGACACCAAGTGGAATGAATATATATCATGTCTTTTTCAAAGCCTGCAGTGAAGAGAAAGGTTGGTGACGAGCACAGACAATTTCAGGAAAAGTGGGAGACGCAATAGAGGCCATGTTCAGAAGAACCGTTCATGTTCTTCAATGTTCCATTCATGTTCAGGACAGTTCATGTTCAGAAGAACCGTTCATGTTCAGAAGAACCCATTCAAGTTAAAGAACTGTTAATAATGACGTTTGAGAAGATTGTTTTTTTTTTAACAAAGCTTTTTTTGTGGAATACCTGATGCGGCCCAGCCTCACCCAGACTCTGCCTCCAGCGGCCCCCAGGTAAATTGAGTTTGAGACCACTGCTCTAAAGAGAGCCTTTCGCGTTTTTACATTACCTGAAGGCCACCGTAGTTCTCCGACACAAAACTGCGATAACGTGAGCCGCAGAGTGCAAAACTGTGGTACCGCCAGCCGCCGTCTGACTTCCGTTGCTCCTAAAGTAGTATTACAGTGGAAACTGCTTATAGTGATCACGGTTACAGTGATCAACCGCTCATATGGATCAAAAAGCTTGGGACAGAATCATTCCTATACAAATGCTGTTTAAGTAATCTGCTTAAAGTAATCAAGTAGTCCGCTTACAGTGTTCATTTTGGGTCTTTTCATACATGACAACATATGGAAAAACATTTTAAAACTACGTTAGACTAACGTTAGTTGAATTTTGCCTCGCTTTCCAGCTGGATTGCTGTGCTGCGTGCACATTGATGTCATGACGAGAAAAAGAAAGTAATTTTTTCTCTGAATGAAAAACAAACGCACACAGGGAAAGCACCTGTGGTTGAAGGCGCCCTCGTCAAGTGGATTGATAATGCCTGGTCACGTAATGCCCCCAAAGTGAAACTTTTTCCCGACCCTAAATCGACTCTGCGGCACACATGCAGACCGACGCCCGTCTCCCTCCATGCTGGTACCGGGTGAGCGAGGGATGAGCCCCGCCGAAGGGGTGCTGTTCGCAGGCACGCTCGAACGGGCGAGCAAGGCGAACAGCGTTACCACAGTTTTGCACTCAGCGCCTCACGTTACCTCAGTCTTGGAAAGGGAGGAGTGAGCGCAGGGGAACTCAGTTGGTTGCAATCTGCAACCACACCACTAGATGCAACCAAATCCTACACACTGGACCTTTAATTAGTCGTGTCTAGAAGGTAACCTGCAAGTTGCGAAAATGTGCTAAAACTCTCGCGAGACCGGATGACCTATCCTAACCTTAACAATTTGAGGTCAATGCCTAACCTTAACCATCTCGTGAGAGTTTCTTAACTTGTGGGTTACCTTCTAGACACGACCCCTTTTAATTCTGTGAATTTATCAGTTTTCTACTGAACAGATGTTGAGTGCGCTCCGGGGCAGCTGTTCGATCGCACTGCTGGTACTAAAATGAACTTGAAGGTTAATCTCAGAAAGAGGCCACGTTTTTAATCACCTGTGCTTGAGCTAGATGTTCAACAATAGTATAATAGGTTTACATTTTTTAATCGTTTATTCCTACGTAATGGAACGCAGCTTCATGTACAGTGTTAAACACGCTTTGTAATATAGTGACCATCAATGTTGCACGCCATTTTTAATAATCGATCAAACCTCTTTATCAGATGATGCTCCACTTTGTCCTTTTGCTGGTATTATTTCTGGTATCTATTTTGTAATTACTTTCCAGTCTTATACACTATTTGACCTTTACACTGTATGATACCAAATCACAGCTGAGTGCTACACTGTATCTATGGAATGTCGACAGTCAAAAACACTTAATTTAAGTTTTCCATGAATGTTAACGCCACTCAGAAACACAGCTCGTCATGTACAGTATGTGCTAATTATTTATGCTGCTGCGAATTCATCTGAAGGCATGTGATCTCTTTTTGGACTCAAAGCCAAAATCTGTTAATGAATGTACTCTGGTCGGCTTAGAAATACATGATTCTGACATGTATGATGATATACAGTACACTAACAAGGCCATTGAACCTTGCTTGCCTTTAAAGTATTTGGTGATTCCAAAGAGATCATTTCATATGAGTGATTCCCCCCCTTCCTTTTCTCTATTAGTCAATCTTCATTATGGTTATTGTCGGGTTATATGGTTTTGTGCGATGATGTGACACAGATGTTGGATAAATTCCTTTGCATTGGTTATTTGATCTGCATATATTTTGTAAAGCCAAACATGTTTGAATCAGTTCTTTAATGATGAGTATTATGTGATAGTAATTAAGAAGATATGTGGATAAGAATCTGTTTTCCATTTGGGAAAAGCGTCTCACTGATTGCCTTCCTACATGTGCTGAAGTGTAAACTCTCTGACTCCTCGTGTTACAGGCTTTACAAACTGCTCTAACTAGTCCGTATTGGTAGTTAGACAGTTGTTCATGGACCTTGCCGAGCTCTTAATACTTCCATTGTACATACTGTATAGTCACTTTGTATTATCACTTCACCTCCTTTGACTTTTTGCACATTTTGTTGTGCTGTAAAATGTTTGAAAATGTGCTTCCTGGGGTTTTATTCAGCTAAATGAAATTTCAAAAGTGGGAATAAAAGTGTAAAACGAAAGAAAAGTAGTCACCACCCATCTTTCATTTGAGCTGAACTGACATTGGCTAAATTTAGTTGTAATACTCAGGCTTTTTAATAGTTTATAGACATTTTCTCTTGCTAGCAAAGCAAAGGCGTTTGGTGTAGTCTCCACTTCCTCCCACTATGCAAAAGTGAAGCCAAAATATCCCGGATACGGGAGCTGCCATCTTAAAATTAGACGTCATTTGGAGTCACTCTTCACAGTAGTGATCGGGCGGTATCGAGGTCACAATCGTGAACCAATCACGAGCTGAGCATGGTCGCAGCTTGTCAGCAAGAGACTCTTAGCTGTCAATCATGACGTCCCATCCCCTTTTTATAGCATCAAATAACTAATTAAAACCAAACTTATCAGAAAAATGAACACTTGAACATACATCAGCATGATAAGAACTACCTAAAATAACAGAAATCATCTTTGGGAAAAATGTATTTGACGTGTACTTTGACTTTTTAGTTTGACCCATGCCCCATCCGCTAACTTGGCTAACATGACCTGTACTGGAGCCAGCCACCGGGGGTGATCGAGATGTTTTGGCTTCACTTTTGTGGAGCTGTCATGTCGTCGATCTTTATATACAGTCTATGGTCGTACACTGAGTATGGAACAGGTGATTTACACTCAGGTCTACAAAGTGCCCTAAAGCGCCGTTGCTTTGTTTGAATGATGAAAAAAGCAAACGATAAGGTCTTAATAAATAAATGTTGAACACATTTGGACCCTGAGGTTATTTAGTTCAAATGAAAAATGAGGGGTGCGTAGTTCAAATTAATTAATTTTGCCTGTCATTTCGTCTTTCAGCTTGATTGCTACATTTGCTTTTATGCTTTAATATAATTTGGTGCTTTGGAAGATGTCAGACTTAAACACAAATCTAAATGAAAAGCATTTTCAAATCATTTTCTAGCACAGCATTGTAAAGAGGTGCATTGCAAAAAAAAAAAGAAAAACCCTGCATCATTATTATACTTGCCTCTTTGCATAATATTTGTCATCCAATTAATGCCAGTGTTTGAATATGCAAAGCATTCAGAATGCTTGGAGGCAAAAATGTCCTATAAAATTTGGCCATGGCCTGTGTCGTAATTTAAATTTATATAGATTGTTTTGCACATGCATTGAAGTATGTTTTGTGTTGTAGGTGAATGTCCACCCCATTAAAAAGAAAACAGTGCAAACATATGGGGGATTTTTTTTCCATATTGACGAAGCATGCATTGAACCTTTTGATGAAGATGACATGAAGCTCAAGTCGGATCTCACAATCCTTCTCTGGCAGTCTTTTAAGTCTTCTGCTGATAATGTGATGCTGCTTGCCATAGGCCACATACAGCTGCCAGACACTAAGACTTAAGCTGCCGCTAAATCCCCTGACGGTGCTTGTAATGTGGCACACAGTTTTGAAGGAAATGATGACTGTGTTTATAAAAGATCTCGCCAGTTAGCATTGAGTTTACAGAATTGTATGGTGCAGAGAGGTGCCAACACAATTAAACATCATTTGAGTTTAGTGCCCCAACATGGTGGAGACCTAAACTGACATTTTGATACTAACATGTTGGTCTACACCTGAAGGTAGTCAATGTGTAGTACATGCCTTGTAATGTAATAAGATAAAGTGTGTTTGGATTCCTGTCATTTCTGCATGTCAATCACATGTTTTGATTGTGTAACACTTTATATTCTTGCCAAATCATCTGGCATTTTCCTGATCTAGAAACCCGTGATTCCACTAGATTGGGTTCATTTCCATCACACTACCTTATTGTAATGTATTTAACTCACAATTGTACAGTGTGTACATTGGATAACAAATGTTAAGAAGGTAGATGAGCTTTTTTTGTGTGTTTATTTTCACACGATAGCCAATATGCAAGACTTTCATACCTGGATGTGTGGGGACAAGAATGTATGGCTTTTTTATTATTATTATTGTAGTTAACTGGAAAACAAATTGGGGTCTAGAAGATGTATGTATTATTATAACAGTATAATGCTGTTAATGATGTATATAAAGTGCCAACACAATTCATAAGAATTTGGTGATACATTTCTTAAAATGTACCCATTCTCCATGTACCACAGTTTCAAACACTCATTTTTAGATATTATCACCACCTTCATTATAATCAAATTCCAATGTCCTTTTCAATAAACTCACTGTAAATTAAAACTGGTGCAATGTGTGTTTTTTAACGCCTGTAAAGACATTTTAACCACAATTAAAATCGAATTTTATGATATCCTTTCTTTTTTCCCCCCCCTATACACATTTCTTTATTCTAATATATCTTTACTTATTGTACAGTACATTTTTCATTTTTATTTCACACTTGTTTTGGCAATGTAAGCGTATATTTCCCATGCCAATATAGCCCCTTTTTTAAAATAATATTTCTATTTAAGAAAAAGAGCGAAAAAAAGTTTTAATACACATTCTTACATTTTGCAGCAGATCCGGTGAATCAAACTCTGCAGCGTAAATGTAATGCAAATCATCCATGAAGTGGATTTCTATTCAACTGTTCCTTTCGTTTAACACCTGTCCTATCATTAAAAACCACTCTCAATTAACTCTGATCTCACTGACAGTTAAACCACGATTAGTGTTTTTCAGTTGTGCTGATTTGTGTCAAAGCTTTTGTTTTCTCCCTTCCTTAAAGCAGCTCTTCCTTTTGTTCTGGAGGAATTCCCATGCCTTCCTGGCAAAAGAGAGAAGTGGCATCGTTTGACAACTGAGTAGCAAGATTGCTTTTTAAAACTCCACTCTAATTTGCCTATGAGTGCAACAAGACTGTGTGGAGTCTTTTGGGACAAGAAACACTTGTGTTGTTTACCGGCTGATGCTTTTGTGGGTTGGTTTGCTTCCCTGCCACGTAGCAGGTTAAAACATGACCTCTCTCCCCTGTCATCCCAATGTAATAGTCCCTGAAGAGTCACCTCATTCACCTCGACACCGCAGCAGCTGCCACTGCACACCACGATGAATGTAACCACGGACACCAGCAAAGTACAAAATTACTTACAACATAATTCCTTGAATGAAGCAATCTTTGAGCGCTACGGGTGATTGAAATAGTGACAGAACCACCTGTGCTTGTTAAATAACTAGGTTAAACTTTTGCTTTTAACCCTCTGAAGCACAAGCATTGATTTTATTGATGTATTTTTTATGTATTTTTATTGCACATGCCGACTGATTTTACTATTTATTATGTATTTAATTATTTATTATAATCATTGTCTTTTATATTGTTTTAGATTGTCTACTTACTTTTTTCTGTCCTTTATGACAGTTTGCACATACGACACTGGTCACTAACCTCATAGCTGTCTTTATACAGTATCCTGTATTTATAGACTGTCGTGTATGTGATGGGGAGTTGCAAACTCAATTTCGTTGTACCTGTACAATGACAATAAAGGAAATCTAATCTAATTTTTTTCTCCTTATTAAACTGTGTAGCCTCTGATCAAGAAAATAATGAGCCTCTGATCAAGAAAATAATTCTTTGTTATTTGGAGGATTTTGTGAAAATGTTGCAAAATTGCAACAGTCTTCACAGTTACAAATATCATTAATATTAACAAAGTCCATATATAAGCATTGATGATTAAATAATATCCAAATAAGTATCTTAAAATTAGTTTTATTGACAGAAAACTGATTGATACAGCACAATAAAAAGTTAATTGATTTAACCAGTAAAATCCCAGTAGATCAGCAGTTTCTGAAATACTCAAAACAGCCCATTTGGCACCAACAATCAGGCCATGTTGAAAATCACTTTAATCGCCTTTCTTCCCCATTCGGATGCTCGGTTTGAACTTCAACAGATCGTCTTGACCATGTCTGCTGTACATGCCTAAATGCATTGCATGCAACCCTGACCCTATACAGTATATATAAGATTAAGATAAGATAAGATAGAACTTTATTAATCCCGAAGGAAATTCTTGTGCCAGAGATTGCTCAAAAATACAACACAATTACAACAAGTTCAAGTGTATATAGAATACAAGAGTATAAAGAGAAAAGTAGTATTTCTAGCACCAGTGCCTAAAAGAATAACAATTAAGTAAGATGCATTTAGTAAAATAAGTAAATAACATAAGTCAAATTAAAAAAAGGTAAAGTAAGCTAAAAAACAGAAAAATAAGTAATATTGCATGTGATGAGAAAAGAAGTAATATTGCACATGTTGGACATTAATATTGCACACAATGAAATTAACCCTTATCATTAACCCTGAACTGTTTTTGATACCCTTAACAGGTCAAATACCTACTTGGAAAATGGTTGAAATCAGTCCAAACGAGAGAGCTGGGGGTCAGTGGGAGACAGCATGTTGTTTGAACTTGGAAAGTGGTATGTCTTACAGTATTACTATTTCCTGCCCAGAACGTGGCTATGATACAGTTTAGAGTCGAGGGTGTTGGTTTATGTAGTGTTTGTCTACATTCAGTCAGGAATAGGTACTACTACACAGTTTCAAATAGGTGTTTTTTTTTTCTGTGGGCCTCAGAGGCTAAATTTAAGTGTCAGTTACATTTACATGCAGCCATGCTCATGAAGTTAATTTCAAAATAATTCTGTCTGGTGACAAAAATTGGCAGCATGCATCATGCATCATGATTAATGTTTTATCTCCCCATGTTAACTTATAGTCTGCCTCGGGAGACACCGAACACAAATAAAGTGTGTAATTGGGCTTTATGTAGGTGTCACCTGTTGTATTCATAAGCTAATTGGCACACTCATTGTCATCCTTACACATTCATCAACAGATCGAATTTCACAGATCCCAGCTTTTGTACGGCACGTGTCATCTGAGTGCCTGCTAGATTAAAGCCCATTAGTTCATTGTGCTTTATATCATATTGCTGTAATTTGAGGAAATATCCAACAAACGTGTTATGCAAGATTCTGTGGGTGCAGAGCGTGCCAGAGAGGGCCACCCACAGGTCACCTGCACTCCCCTTTAAATATGGATGGGCGTCATAGCAGGGATCAGTGTCACCCCCGCACGCGTCTGTGAATAGAAGTGCCTCAGGCAATCATGGAGAAACTTATATCAGGAGAAATTCAGCAGATGGATGAGGTGTTTTTAGGGGAAAAACCAGACCTATTTGGGCAGCTGGCCTGAACTTGTTGGATGATCGGGGGCCAGATGTCAAGGTTAACCCCTCAAAATTCCCCAGGGTATCAGACCACACCCATTCCTCCAACGCAGGCACTCTTTGTTGGATAGTTAACTCATCTGAATAGGTGCTTGAGATAAATCAGGTGTCAAACGTGCTGCAGATCCCAGCGTTGTGCATTGTATTGACGGTATTGTCTTCCTCTGATAGCTGCCACGCGTCTGGTATCAGGTGAACAAAGCCAGATGACAACCAGAGAAAACAGGGAATCTGTCAACACTGAACAGCAAACAAGGGTGACGGATACAGACTAGAACTCACAGCGCTACAAAAGGGACGTCAATAAACACATATCCTGTACATTAAAAATGTTTTTTTTAATATTTGTTATGTTAGTGACAACAGGATTGAAGTACATTTATACTTTCAAATGGGTAAGGATAATAAAAAAACTTTTATTTTCTTTCACACACTGTCAGAGCTTTTATCAACAGCTCAGATAATACAAGGTCAGCTGACTCAGCAGTGAGTCATTGTTAATGAAAAATCATTGTTAATAAAGTTAATTTAAGTGTAGTGTTTGGAGAAAGCAACAAGAACAATCTTGTTTTCTCAAAGATGTTGTGGAATACATTTTGCATACAGTCTTTACATTTGTATTATCCCATATCTGAACTTTAGATTTGTCATTGGACAACATGACATACTTCTGTGACCAGGGTCTGAAATTAACCTTTTTCCTCACCTGCCGCTGTGGCAGGTCACTAAACATTTCTACCGGCCACTCAGTTGTTTTGTCTGCCACTTCTGAAATCTAAGCACCTTTTCAAATTGTAAACACTGAATCAGTGGTACCAGACCGTAGCATTATGGAATATATCATGTAACCTTAATGCATGACTATATTTGTTAACACTTCATTTTACAGGTCCGAAAATGTCATGGTAATTAGCTGATAATTAGAAAGTTACTTATTTGAAATTTCTTTCCTCAAAATGTATCGAAAATTACTTTATTGTAAATATTATTTAATAATTCTATACTAAAATAGCATATGATGGTTAAAATAGGGCCCTCAGACTTGAGAAGCAGCTGCTCTTCATCGGAGGTGGAAAACCAAAACTAACACTTCTAATCAGGCACAAATCTCACCATTGTGACTTATTGTCTACACAGATGTAACATGGTAGCAACTTTTTTTTTTTTACAGACATCCAACATTTCTGCCACTCTTCACTTGACAACAGATGATGTCACACATGATCCTCTATCTTCATTGGCTAGACAAAGCAGGGTAAAGCTACCTACGAATTGCGCTCATTAGCTAACTCATATTAGCAGTACAGTGAAAACACAGAGGGGAAAGATCGTCGCCCCGAACGCAACTAAAGTATTCTTACTGCTTTATCTCATCAAAGTCACTTTCCTGTAGTAATTCAACATGTAAACGTCCATACATATAGATGGAATTTGACACTTGGATATGTATAAATTGATTCTACTTACATTTCAGTTGGGATCTCCGAAGGAAATGACCGCGAAAAGACCGGAAATGCGTCATACCGGATAAGTCCGGTTTAGGACAATAGCGGCGAGCAACATCCGGCTTAGGAAACAGTGACGCTAATTCACAGTTCCTCCTCCTTCAGGTATTTTAGTTTGTATTTGTTTGAGTTTTTATATCCTATTTGGTGATTTAGCTAACGATAGATAAATTATAACTAGCTAGCTATGCTGTTTTGCATGGTTGTCGCTTGCTAAGCCGTTAATTAACTAACTGCTATAAAGTGCAATGAATGGCTAAACTAAATTAAAATGTTTAATTGCAGTTATATTAGCTGCATGAGATAAAAGGTAACGTTAATGTCATGTAAACACGTTACACTCACGTTACATAGTTGGCATGGTTACCAAGCTAAGTTAGTAGCTATAGTTAGTTGCTATAATGTTGCTTGCTTGCTAACATAGTGGCATAGTGCAAAAACAAGATGCATCAGCTAACACAGTAAAAAAGAGCTAAACAAAGTGTAACAAAATGTGAACCATTTAAATAGAAGGAAGTATAAAAATAGGAGCAGTATGTACAGTATTGACAATAAACAGACTATTAACAATATTGCACAAGTGGAAAATGATATTGCACAGTGAGAATGAAATGAATGAATGAATGAATGGAATTTCACCTGAAAATATCAGGTTATTGTCAGTTATTTAAATGCATTACATAATATTAAATGTTAATTGAACACATGTCAAAACACTACACAGCTAACTTTAATGAAATGTAAATGTGCCTCATGTTCTTTTATGGGATGGAGGTCATAACTTTATGTTAAAAATAAGGAACTAACAAACAGTAACTTTAAAGGTCCCATATTGTAAAAAGGGAGATTTTCATGTCTTTTATATCATAAAGCAGGTTTAAGTGCTGTATAAATACTGTTAAACTATCAAAACGCTCAAGATATGGTGAAATACCCACAGCCCGTTTTCAGAAATTGTGCGTTTGAAACAAGCCGTCAGGATTTCTGTCCATTTGTGATGTCACAAATATACAATATTAAGACAATTACACGGTTTTAAACATAAACTTTCTAAATGTATCCCAGTTTAATTCCTGTTGCAGTGTATGTGAATGACATCAGCTGACAGGAAGTAAACATGGACCCAAACTGTTACCTAGCAACGCAATTCTGTTGAAATGCACTAAAACGGAGCGTTTCAGGCAGAGGGTAAAAACAGGTATATTCAGGCAGACCGAATGAGGAAAATAAAAGTTTTTTTGAACATTACAGCATGTAAACATGTTCTAGTAGAAACACAAAATACAAGTATGAACCTGAAAATGAGCACGATATGGGACCTTTAACAGTGGTTAATAACACATTCATTACTTTTAGTTTAGTATAATTCTAGCTTTTAATTTGCAACTAAATGAGTAACATTAAAAATTAGTAGATTTTCATTCAGTAATTTCATTCTGTGCATTAAACCCTCTTTTAAACTTGGATGTGTTGTGCTTTTTGCAGGCCTGGCTGTTTTGGGGGACAGAACTCGGAGGACCACAGTGTTTCCACAGCAGGCCGGTGAGCGACTGGTTACATTATCACGGTCTGAGCAGCACGTGCCTGGGACTTATCACCTAAAAGCTAGGAAACATGAGCTGTCAGCAGACCATAGGTTTGCATTCAGTCATTTTTAGCCTGTAATTGGCACCACAAAGAGCTTGTAGAGGGAGCACTAGTTTGAAAGCAGTAGCTGATGATATCATTTTGGGATTATCAACAGTTAAGAATTACATATAATCATCATCAAGCAGAAGATTGCCTGACACTATATTAATAATGGTTACCCTACATACTTTTTTCTGTGTGGAAGGATGTTAAATTTCCCCTAATCTAAAAAAATAACAGTGTGTGTATTGTTATTGATGTGGGTTATTATGCTAAGTTCACTTTTTTTAACTAAGGTTTGTGATCATCACAGCAGGATATCCCAGCAGCAGGCAGGCCGCTCACTGCTTACGTCAAGCGCAGTTGTAGTTTGCAGTGGATAGATCACATTAGAACTTCACTGCAATAGCTCAGCAAAGCCATGTTAAAACTAGAGTAATACAATCAATCAATCAGTCATCTCCTGACTTCACAGCACAGGAGAGCTCTGCTGGAATGCTGCTAAGCTGCAGATGTACCAGCCAAATTACTCCAGAGGGGAATTACCAGGCCATAAATCCAGACGTCAGGAGGATGGCTGTAGCCTATTTCACGGTAAAAAATCCATGCAACTTGTTTCCATTACCCCCATAAAGAATGTCTAGCTGTGCAGGGCTCACCTTTATCGCTGAGGACAGATCTAAACATGTTAGCATCCAAACATGGCCTCAAATCACGGGCACTTGAAACAAAACATCATGGGAATCTACTGCAGTCATTCACCATGTCCTGACAGGTCCTTTAAAATGAATGATCTGTTACATGACAAACTGTGAGAGTAACTAATAATCATCTGCTCATTCATACTCTTCTGTAAATCTGAGGCATGCTGCAGCCTGCAGGTTTTTACCTTTCCCTCAATAGAAGCTTAGTTATCATTAAGTGATGTTACAGGCTTATTCAGACTAAACATTTGCATCCTCAAGTGTTACCTGAATTATCAAGATTTAAAGATTCATCATCATTACATGTTTGTTATCGGATCTAATGGCTTTTTAGCAAAACACAGTATCCTTTCACCAATTTTATTTGTGCAATTCTCATGTAAGTAGAAGGCAAACAACAGACACACACTCTAGTCAACACAACACAGTAACCACTGGCATCAGACCGTTGGCAGGTAAGCTACTGGGCTTCATTATCGCTAATTAAGATGTATAAATATGCTGTCTGGCACTTGACTTGTCGTTTGCAATGGGACATTTTTTCCATCAAACTCAAAAAGTGCCAAGGTAGACAAGGTGAGGGCACGAGTGCTGGTAGTGATGCTGCAGTGTGTACTCTGTGGGCACATTTCAGCTCAGCTGGCATACATCTGACTGATGCCTTCGGGTGCCAGCAGCTAAACAAGCCCACGTTTGAGGGGAGCGTGTTGTACATTTGGGCTGAGCTCAGCAAAGTCTGCCAATGTCTTTGAGTGTCTGGCTTCATGGTCTCTCATACAGAGCTCCTTGTTGAGCTGCGCTCACTGGTCATCTCACAGATGATGGCAGTGGGCAGTTTACAGTAGCAGGCACGGCCAGGAGGATATGACATCACCGCACGCTGTAATAGAAAGTATTAACCTGTTACTGAGGTGACTCAGGATTCAGTCCGCTTGTTGTTTTTGGGCTCAGTTAGACATTTTAGAGAATTAACATCAGTTTTGCCTGCCACCACTTTCAGTTTAGCTGGATGTCATTGGTTACATGTCATCTCAATATTTTCAAGTTAAACAACTAATGTCAAAAATATTACATTTGAAATGGAAAAACCAAAATGTATATATAAAAGGGCTTTGTTTGATTGAGCTGTGCTACGCGTCTTTGCATATTGGTGCCACCAAATTGTACTTAGAGATAGCTGAATGCAAATTTTGAACATGAGTACCAAGATATCAAGTAAATCTCAGAAAAGCACACTTAAGTTTGCGGCCATTTACATGAGAGTGCCCTATCGGTACCGCGCATGTGCAGCTCTCAACAGAGATGAGAAGGAAGCAAGATGGCTCACTCCTGCTACTTCCACCATCAGCGCCGGAAAAACAATGTGTTTAATTCCTTTTTACCACTTGCCTGATTGGACAAGTGAGTTGCTAGATTTACTTGCCCGACGCAGCATTTTTACTATCGGGCAATCCTTATTGTTGAACCCCGAACTTTGCTTTTTTCCCTTTTAATTTGATTTATTTTGATTATATTTTCAATTTTTCATTTAGTGTGAGTCTAAATGTCCATATCCAGTATCTGAATATGACTGAGTTTAAGGCAAACCTGATGATTTAGCCTGATAATTGTATATTTTTTAGATTAAAATAGTAACTGAGGCAAGTGTAAGATGTTTACTTTTTTGTTGGATGTTCAACTTGGCTCTTGTTTCCTTAGCTGAGGACATGAAATGTAGTATACAAGGGTGCTAAAACTATTGTACAACATGAGAATCTTTCAGTGATCATAAACCTGGATCCTTTCAGATGGAGTGTTTCCAACAGGATTTAGTCAGACTGGTGGGTGGGCCTCGGCCCCGCGGGGGCACGGTCTCCCGGGAGAACATTTTTGTACATTTTTAAGTTAAATACATAAATCTGGTGCACCTTGAGAGTAAAAATAAGAGGCTAGATCTGTGAAGAACTTTGTGCTCTTGTAAATAATTGAATCATAAACACATTGGTTATATAGATATGAATGGTCATGACACAGCAAAAAAGTCACACCCACAAAGCATGGTAAACGAGACGGGGTCCGTGTTTCAAGGCGGGTCGGGTGGGTCGCCGACATTGCCGCAGTGAGGACAGTCCGCCCCGGGTGGCAGTCACGCCCCTCCCTGCAGGGAGAGAGAGCGCAGCGAGCATTAAGTCCACGTCCCTGGGAAGCGGCGAGGGGTGGCTGTACAGCTCACGGCCATCTTCCTCCTCTGTATACTGCTTTTATCAAGGAGGTTATAATTTTCACCCTTTTGTCTGTGTTGTTAATTGTAGATACGCTGCATGCAACTAATTTTGCAATACTGTTTCTGTGTTAACAAAACAGTGTAATCACCAGCACTCTGCCTCTCTAGTTTCTACCCTTTATTTTCTACTTACTGTGGATACCAGTTTGAATACCAGGCAGCTCCCAGGTGTGAATGTAAACACGTTCAACCTTTCCTCATCCTGCAGATACCACAGGAAGCATTTTTCTGCAACTAAAATGTGTTCTTTCAGCTTGTCTGCATAGACGAAATGAAAAAAAAAAATATGTTGTTCTGTCGTCTCCCTATATACAGAAGATTAGTGTAATTCCAATGCGAGTGTTCAGTTTGCTAACTTCATTTTGCCATAGCCAATGGGTGATAAGATTTATGGTATGGATCAGTGGCATGATCCATAATTTGTATCATTTAGTTCAGGATTACAAATACACTATATTTCTGCCCAATAATTTAGATTTTGGCTTGTGTGTGAATCCTCACTAATGTGACAAGCACATTACTGTAAATGAGGGTCACTGAACAAAGCCCGTTATTCCTCTGCGGTGACTAATTAAGAAAGAGAACAATTAGCCGATTGACCAATTAATAACAATCCTCTAATCTACAAAAAGTGATCGGCAGGAAAGATCTATTGGTTTTTCTTCGCTGTGAAAAGAGAAGCTCCATGGGCGTTCTGCACCAGACGAGATTTAAAAGGTCTTTAATCTAATTAATCTGAGATAAATAATGATTTATGCTATTACAAAATTGCTCATAGAGAGGATTACAATACCATAAAATACAAAGTTTTAATGAAAGGAATTGAAATATCTTTCTCTCGCCTCGTTCCCCCTCCGTCTTTTTCTTTTTCTCTTTTTTTTTGTCAAGCTGCATCTACAGTCCCATCAGCACATTTCCTTGTGATAACCATTTTCTATGTGAACGTACCAGACATACAATAATCTCACTTCCGTTAGCATTAATTCTCAATTAATACGTGCCTATTCACACATGAGTTGACTTACTGACGAGATAAGACTATCCTTCAATGTTCAATGTTCACATCAATGGTTCAAGATGCCTCAGTAATCTATAACCTGCTTTACCTTTATGCCAAAAATATGTATAGATGCAACTTGTGAACAAAATTCTTCAGACAGTATACAGTATACTTCAGACCGATACTTCGGTACCAAGTCGAAGCCAAAGCTCTGAAAATGTGACAGTACTTGTTTTTCTACAGTACCACAGGTACCGTCAGCGCTCGAGACTACCAGCGTCCCGTCGTCCCAGGGACGATAGAAAATGTATTTGGGAGGCAGTAAACTCACTATCGACGCGTCCAGGGGAAGCATCCTATTTTTTCCCTGATAATGCTACATTGTGAACAGCAAATCCGAACAAACGTTAGATGTCAGCTCCGTGCAGGACTGTGCTGCATACTGGCTGACAACAGCTAATGTTAACTAGCTCTCATCCTGCCGATTTCAATATGGGAGGTGCCGTTGATTTATGATGCATTCAGGCGCTATTTAAAGTAAAAATTAGAACTGGGCGAAGGTAAATTCTAACGTTATCATGATGTGTTCAAATGTAATCTTGTAAAATGTAGTTTTTGGCGAGAAACTTGAATAAATACAGTTGTTTGAAGGAGATGTTTTCACAGCAATATGAAGATAACAGAGAGGGAATTATGACCTGTTCCTAAACGGTAATAAAGGACTGTATGTTGACGTACATGGGATTTGTTGCTTTACTTTTGTTTTTTACAGAGGTATTTAGAATCGTGGAATTTCACTTGTACTGTTATCGACTTATACATTTCTGTTATCATGACATCCCGAGTGCCCGTCACCAGCTTTACTTAAAATATATATATATATGTATATATATATATATATATATATATCATTTTATATAAACCTTATGCTACAGAAAACCAACATGCCTGAGTTCATAATCCTCACTGCTTGCCTTTTAGCTCACTAGTCAGGGTTTGTTTTTCAAATATACGTTCACTGCAAATAATTGTGAAGCACTTCTCCAAACATCTCAGAGTGTTTGACCGACGCTGTGCTCTTGGCCATATGGACTATCATCATTAGGACGTTCCATGTTCTTTTTCCAGCCTCCAGTATTATGGAATGTCTCCACTGTTTTCAAAGTGTCACGTAGCCGCATGAAGACCTATCAAGCCTTGGCTGGTGAGAAGCTTGCTAGCCTCTACGGACTTCTTTGTAGGGGGGTAAAATGCTCACAATTTGCAAGTGAGATGAGTTGTCAAGCTTTGGAGACATGCAGGTGGCTCAATTTGTTTCCCTGTTTTGATAAAGCTGAAGCGGAGAGTATTGGCAAAGTATCGGTAAAGCTCTGCAAGTCTTTGCGAGTTCAGGGAGTGCTGCAATTAATTATGTCGCCCAAGTTTTGACACATGTAACATTATGCTGTCACTCCCTCAGAGAGATGACGTTGACGTCTTTATACCTTGAATGTAATTGCCGGCTGTCTGTTACTCTTTATGCCAACAGCAAGAAAGAAAGATGGTTCTGAGACTCTGGATAAAACTTAGATCAAGCATCCGCAAAACAGTAGTTTAATACATCAAAACAAAGGATTCGACTTCTCTTAACTTGCATGAGATGCATCCACTTTAGGGTTGTTAAGTCTGTGGAAAGACAAACAAATGAGACATTAAAGAAATAATCCATGACATTTTCAAAGTCTGGAGTTTGTTGGACCACTCGACTTCCTCTCCCGCCCACTAGTAGTGGACTTTTTTGCTTGTTATACCTGTTATTATTTAATAACGTTATTATTCAATGTGACTTTCATTAACGGCCGCTCGATATACTACGTCACCTGCTCTGCACGTCGCTCGTACTATGTCACTCCCTGCAGCCGTCCACGGACTAACAAAGGTATTTGTGATACGTAAAAGACAAACGTAAACCACGACAAAATACGTTTCCTTCCAAACGTAATTGAGAATACAATTTAGTTGTATGGGAACGTAATTTTTTAGGAGACAGGGCAGCAGAAACATGTCCAAGGTCATTGAAGACATATTTTGTCCATTATTTTAATGACATACATTCTGAAACATTGTGCTTTCGTTGGGACTGTATTTTGACACGAGGACGAGGCGATGGGTGTTGAGGAGACAGCCGTCGTCGAGAAGTTGTTAGGCTGGGTGGTGGTTCGTCTGGGGGTACGAGTTTGGAACATGCAGTCCCCTCTCCTCGAGCGGTGAACCAGAACCAAGTGGAGTGAGGCTGGCGGGCCACAAGAGCGCCATTGTTCTTCACATTAATCAAACTGAGGAAGGGCAGGTAGCATTTCCCCAGCCCACCCCACATGCACACCCTGCCAACCTCCATGAATGGACTGCTTTTTTAGCTGGCAGCGATTGGCCATCGGAGCTCCGAGAGGATGTGTGTCTGTTTAATTAGTGTGATGAGCTCAGCGGAGTTTATGTGCAGTGTCGGACACCAGGTATTAACCCCTCGAGTTTGACCCCGCGAGGGGGGCGGCCGACCTCAATCTTGACATCTCTTTCTTTCCACTGTTCTCGCTTTCCTTCTCTTCATTAGAGAAAGACAGATTAGACAGGGGGAAGCAGAGTGGAAGAGGGGGAGCCTGGTCTCAACCTCAGCCTTCGTTTTTCACCAGCCCCTCTTTGTAGGCTGATGAAGAGAATAATTACTGCTATGATACTTCTAATGATGCTGTCATTAGGATGCTGAGTTGTGGTCTGCTGCAGCGCTAAAAGCTGCTCCTTTCCTACTCTGAATACATGGAGCTTCCCAAAATGTAAAAAACGCTTTTCACTCTAATGGTATCACATGTACAAATACAGACATATGTTTGGCTTTGAGATTCCTTTGACAGGTTGAAGTGCAGTAGAAACTGTTGCCAATGTGACTTAAATCATCTCCGAGTTATTAAAATGAACCCCCGAGACAAAGGAATTATCTAGATAGTGAAAGACACATTCAAAACCATAATTAGAGCTGTGGTCTCCTTTACTCTGTACCATAAACAGCCATATAAATGACACATAGATCATTCGCTGGCAGCTGCCTTACATACGCTTTGGATGAGCGAGTGCAACGTGTTAACATCACCCAGGGGCACTGTTTTCTAATTCATTTAACCACAGCAGTGTTTTCCTAACAGCTTCAGCTGGCAATTAAAAACCATGAAAAGATACGAAAACATTCTTACCATGCCAGACGCACTTTCCACAAAGGTAAAACAACCACTTCAGGCGCAATCAAAGCTTAGGATATCATCCTTTATCGGATTATGCACTTTATTAGTTCAGTGGAACAAACACAAGCACTTGAGGGGCATCTACTTTAGGATTATAATGCCTCTTTTGCTCACAGATGTTTGGTTTATGCAAGGGCAATTAATTAGTAAAGCAGTTTTCTGTCTTTCTAATATTCTGGCTAATAGTCCAGAGAAAGCGACGTGGTCAATGCAGGAACACACGTCCAAAAGTTAAAGGGCACTTGGAGGGCACTTCCACTGATGAGTTATGGTAATGATTTAGGAAACTAGTTTGGATTAATTCCATAAATGGTTAATTTGTTAAACCATCTGGCAATCATTTAAAAGCGTTTAGCTCATGTGGCTCAGTCCAGCTAGGGATTTTTATGGGATTACAGCATAAGGACATCCTATAAGCACATTATGCAAGCAAGTGCAATACACGCCAGAGTGAAAGGTTCTCCAAACCCATAGTAAAACTAACTTTAAATAATTACATTTTTCATTTGATAAACAGAGACTTTTTATTCTAGCAGAACAAGCAAAACCTGATTTTCTGTCAAAGAGTGAATCCGGCTCGGGGTTGTATTTATTAATATCACCCTTGCTACTAAGGGAAGGAGGAACAAAGAGCGGGAGTCGCAGCCTGTCAGCTCTCTAAAAGGCAGTGTTTGCTGCACCCCCTCTGAAAACACTTTATTAATTGGATTTAGATATTTGTAAAATGATCTATTTAATGGGATTACCACTCGTATAATGATCTTATTTATGAGGGAAGCAATCCAAGCTTTGGGGCGGGCTGATAATGCATTTCCAGCTCTTTGGCAGTTAATGTTGTGTTACAAGGGAAGATAAAGTTGAAGTCCCATTGTAAATGAATAGGTAAGTTAGCCCAGTGAAATGGAGCTGGTATGGTGGCAGGTCAGACGGGCTTGAGTGGCCGCACTCACATTCCAGAGGCCTGTCTGGACGGTCGGCTCAGACCTGCTGAACTCCTCACAAGTTCAAGGTAGACGTAAAGAGGGAAGGAGGAGGGGACGGAGAGAGATAGAGTCCCCCCACCTCAGCAGCATAATGGCTCTTTCTTACATCTTTATCCATCCCAATATCTCGCTGAAGCTTTTACAGACCCTGTTTCCACTTAAATGCCTGGAGGTAATGTCCTACCTTCTCCTCTCCTCGCCAGGAAAATTGATTTAATCTTGTCAACAACCGTATTGGTATCAGAAAAGTATGAGAAACAGGATAGAAATGATGTACATATATGTTAAAATAACACAAAGAGAATATTTGCAGTTGTTTATTGTAGCTCTTTAAATGGATGTTTCATGTTTGCCAAGACATTTAAGCTGTTGGATGTTTTCCCTCATGGAGGTTTTAGCTTAGTTTTGTATCTTTTCATGTAGTGTTGAGCCACTAATGCAAGAAAAAAAAAAAGAAGTATATATGTAAATGCACTTCTTTTCTGCGGCGCACACACACTTTAAAACATTACCATTTCAATATAACACTTGATTTATATGTGTTTAAAAAAATAGGTTATAATCTTTTACTTTAAAAGGATGTATTCTCAAATGAGATTATGCTAATAGACTGTAATTTGCATAAAACGGGTGGAAATGTTAAACCAGATTAAAAATTCAGAATATTTAAGAGTTTTATCCATGCTGTTAGTCAACAAATATATTCATTCTCCCGGAGAATATTAGAGACTAAATGTGACATTGTGGAAAAACACTTGCAGTAGCAGTGAGTTGGCTTACTTGTTTATTACTAAATATCTACAGTATATAGGAGCATTCCTTGTGAAGTAAACTATAGTTTTTTATTTGTCCCGTTTGTGCCGCTCAGCCTCAGCAGGGTTTCAGGGTCTTCTGAGCATTAGTCTCAGGTGAGGGCCGAGGCACAATGTGAGGCCTGCGACAAAGAGCGCCCTCACAATCCTCCATTCAAGACATTAATCTGCAAACAAGTGTTTTTTTGTGTCTCTGAGTCTTATTTTCATCGCCATCAATTTAGTACATAGATTGAAAGTGATTCAGGTTGTGTTCTCAAGTTCCCCAGCTTCTACCTCAACCTGCAGCCTCCTCGCTGGGTCAGCTGGCAGGTTTTGTTTTACTGTAATTGCCAACACTGTAAATCCATACATGACCACAACAACGCACCTGCCTACTGCATAATTAATACAGCCCAGTGTACTATATACAGCTTTGAGTATGTTATTTAAAAATATATATTTTCTTTTACAATCAAATCATTAAAATAATAAGAGATAACGAATAAAATTACAATTAATGTGGTCTAAAAGGATAAAGACAGTAAGTTTTAGAATTGCATGAACATACTGAAAGGTAGGGCAATATGGAAAAAATAAAATATCAGGGTATTTTTGAGCAAATACCTAAATATTGCTTTATGATAAATAATCATCAGTTAAGGATATATTGACTAAGTGGGTAAGTGCAAATAATAGAACAGCTATAACAGTCTGGCAAGCTCAGAAAATTACATCACTTTACTGTAATGCAGCCTTTAAAACAAGGAAACGACAACACTTATGCCATATTACGATATCCAAAATACAAGACGATATCTAGTCTCATATCAGGATATTGATATAATATCAGTATATTGCCAAGTCCTACTGAAAGGTACCAGTAATCGTAAGGAAAGAAAAGTATTTTTTAATTACAAAAATAATACAAACATGTTGTTGTTTTTTTATCCCAAACCACATTTCTTTAAATATAGAAAATATGTTAAAATAACGATCAGTGTTTTTCAATTAAAATATAGTAACTAATCCTCTCATTTTTCAAAATACTGTATCTGTAATCAACTATATTATTTTTTAAGTAATATTAAAAATGTGTTTTTGTATTTAAAATATGAAATGCAAAGCATATGTCTTAAAAACATTTATACACACGCACCTTAAGCATACACATGCCTCCACACACACACATTGCCATTGTCAGTACTATACAGTGCCTGCGAAAACTTATTTCCTTTCCTTTGAAACAATCTAATCTGGGAAATTAAAAAGAAGAGCGAGACGGTCTGTTAATTCAAATAAAATCCATCCACTAAGAAGCTGTTAATTGGTCATATAAAATATTCAGCATTGCTCTCAGCCCATTTTAATGGCATATTGTTGAATTAATAGTTTGCCATTTTGGAATTAATGGACTAATGCTCAGGTTGCTTGTTAATATTAGTACAGTAAATTGCCCTAAGAACATCATATTAACAGTGAAAGCTAGAGATCAACAACAGTTTAGCTACACGTTCTGCAATAACAACACTGACTCCTTTAAGACAGGGAACTACGGACGTGTACGTATCACACCAAGGATCAGATGTGTTTAAATCTTAACAGTTAAATGATATATGCACATTTTGTTTGAGCCGTCTTGCTTGTTTCTCTATTATCCTACCACACGTGTCGGACAAATGGAGCCATAAACAGTTGATAGCCTTAACTGACTTGTGTGAGCCCACCCCTGCAGTGAATCAAATGTGTAACAGCACTGCAGCCCTTGTTTGTCATGTATGGCACACTGCCCCTGGTGGTGTAGCACAAACTGAGATGGAGATTGTGACTTGGCAGCGAGATCCTCTCTTCGCCCTGAGGCCTACACATTTGTACTCTCATTTATTTATTGGTTTATTTGAATAGCTTTGCTATTGTAAACTTTGGATACGTTCTTATTTTCATTTTGTCTCGCTATAATACAGAGTGATATTTCTTCCATCTGGCAACGGCCCTCTCTGTGACAGCTTATTCAGCGTTACGTATTAGAGTTAAAATTATCATTACAATATGTTATGCAAAAGAAAAATCCTTCTCATAATAGCTGGGTCAAGAAGACCCTCTATTAAATTAGTGTGAAAACTTGACATCCCTCTTCCGCCTCGTTGTAAATTTGTGAGGCTTTAATCGACTGCAGATGTTCGTGTGTCCTTTCTTCTTTATCAAGGAGTTATTACTTTCTAAATAATTGCTCTTACTCTTAATGTATATGTGAACCCTGCCTATTTGACCTGTGCTCAATTTCTTTAATAGAAGCAAACATATTAGACGTATTTGCTATATTATGTGTGTTTTGAAGCTCCAATTTTGTTGATATAGATTTATGAACTGTCGGCGACTGAGGTCACCGCCCTATTAGAGATTTATGAAATGCCCATGAGGCACCATTATTCAAGCTCAATAAATCATGCCAGCCACTTTTATTATGGTACAATATAGTGCTATAAGCCTGATCAGATACATCCAAATCAGAAGCGATGTGCAGTTTTTCTATTTAAGATGATTCAGGTCATCTGCTTGGAAGCTATCACCGCGTTTGTCAGAGCAGAAATCCATTTTTTTTGGTTTGACTCATTTAAATCACAAAGCGTTTATGTACTGACTATGGTGGTAGCCATGTGAGAAGTCCCTAATGATACAGCCGCTGTAAACATTATAGCCTCTTAAGCCTTTTTATTTCAAATGCTGCTGCATAAGAACTGAATCATTGTTAAGTAGAGCGTTGTCCAAACATCCTTCTGGCAGTTTTCCTGAAGTCCACTGAATAGGAATATCACAATGTACCGAATTATTGTAGATTCATCACATAAAAAACAAAGGTAGTGCTGTTAAAGTGAGTCTCAACAGGGTTTAGGTTATAGTCTGAAGGTAACGGGGGTTGTAGATGTGAGGTGTGAAGGATGTGGATCCGTTTTTTTATCACTCGCACAGACTTATAATGTAGGTTTCTTTCACTGGGAGCGGTGGGCGTAAGTGTTGTGTTCTGGTGGGCAGAGACAGTTAATGTCCCAGATCTACAGTATGAATAAAGTCATATTGTGAAAGTGTGTGGGCTGATATGCTTGGCAGTCAACCCTGACAAGTAGATTAGCTCTTACTGGGCCACCTCTGAATGGCATGCACACGACTCAAGCGTTTCCAGTCACAACGCTACATATCAAACATCTAACGCCCAGCAACACAGATGAAAGCACATCAAAACATGAAGAAGAAGAAAAAAAAACCTGCTGTATGTTATGTGGCTTCTCCACAGCTGCAATGGTTAACAGGAGTCAAAAATTGGCATGTCTAAAAAGTGGGATAATGATTATAAATGTGACAGGCTGAAAAGTAATTACAATTGTCTCACTGTGTTTTCCAATAATGCCTCTAACATTTCTATAAAACTCATTTAAATCTTCCACAAGTCCAAAATTCAGTCTTGCTCTAAAGCCATTTGGCACATTTTTCTTCAGTTTACATTTAGAGAGGATTAGCTGAAGAGCTGAAAATAATCATGCCAGATGTCTGCTACAGCGAGAAAGCTGCCTCCCCGGTGGGCATTTGATTTTATTGAGTTTTTATCAATCTTAAGTGAATACACTCTGGGATCCTCATAATGCACGGCCTCATGTTGTGAAGTCGTGTAAGCAAACTGAATATCATGTCACATTTTACAATAACAGTAAAACAAACAAACACGCCCTTTCGCTCATGCGAATGTACGGGGAGGAGCTCAAACAGTCAGCGACAGTCTGTTTATAGCCAAGTTAAACAGACAACACATTGCTTAAAAGGGCAGAGTGGTGGAACAAACAGTATTATAAATAAAGCCAAATTCAATGACAGGTTTAAACGTCTAACCACATCTGTACACTTTATAAAAGCCGTGGTAAATGTCGCTGTCTTTAAAACGTGTCTGAAAACTCAGCTGTCAGTCACACTGACTCATTAAAGTTCCTGAGATGATGAGTGAATGGAATTAAGGATTATGAGATGTTTGGGCATTTTCGGTGTTGTGTGGACAATAGAAATGAGTTAAGAATAGATAGATAAACAGAAGTAGCGTCATTTGCCGTGGCCTGTCCTGCATATTTCATGATCCTCCTTTGAGACTGGGGCAGTGTTTGTTGGATTTGTTTTTTAGCTTTAATGAGCTCAGCTGGAATGCAGTGTCTCCCACATGTCTTGCGGAGGGCGGGGCCATCTTATTGCTGCCACATGTTGGGCTCCTAGTGACTCTTCCAGGCTTGTGTGGTCAGCCAGTTCAAAGAGCCCAGGCTCATTTGTTATACAACTTTATGTAACAACGAGCCGATGCTTCAGCGTGTCTGAAGAGGCAACAAAGGAATGCCGCCGTTCTTTCTTTGTCCTAACCGGCTCTGCCCAGCGAGACTTTCAGATCATCTGTTTCTCTAATTAGCATGTTTGCTGGACAATATGGGTTATTGTGCTCCGGCACAGCGCAGAGATCCTTTATTTGGGTCCGTCCAGTGTTTGAACTCTGACAGTAATGTTTGTTGGATGGTGGATGGTTTTGGTGAACGGTAGTAGTTGATCACTGTCATTGCCAGAGTGGTGCGCCGTGCCACATATGGCAACAATCTGACATGGTAATCCAGTCTGGAGGTTATGAGTGACTAGGTGTGGGCTCCCCGGATCAGACCGACTTCATCAATTCTTCTCTTGGCCATTTCTGTGCAGGAGTCGGTGGCAGAGCCCCTGCTGGTGGTTGACAGGACATCTCAGCAGGAGCACAAACTTGGGCCTCACTAAATTCCCCTCATGCAGTTTTAAAAGTATCATTTTCTCTTGTTAAGAGAAAGACAGGAAAGATGGTGGAAAGCTACATGTCAATTCAGGTTCCTGCTGTATTCCTACAGCATCAACTAGAGAGTTGTGCAGGAATGAGTCCTAAAACCTGGAAATGAGTTAGCATTTTAGCACTTTCGGGTCCCTCGTCTCGAGGTCAATGTTTTTTTTTTTTTATGTTTTTTTTAGTAGGGCTGTCAAAGTTAACATAATAATAACACATTAACACAAAATCGTTTTAACGCCTATAACTTCTTTAACACAATAACGCAACCGATCTTTTGGAGGTTGTAGCAGGCTCTGTTTTAAGCCTAGAGTGAAGATACTGGTATCACATGAAACTAAAAAAACCTCAGGAATCCATTGGTACCAACCATGTCATACTAGGTTGTTGCGAAGGAGGCTAAATAACGCTCCAAAAATGTTCTATGGGTACCCACAAGTCTCCCCTTTACAGACATGCCCACTTTATGATAATCACATGCAGTTTGGGTCAAGTCATAGTCAAGTCAGCACACTGACACACTGACAGCTGTTGTTGCCTGTTGGGCTGCAGTTTGCCATGTTATGATTTGAGAATATTTTCTATGCTAAATGCAGTACATGTGAGGGTTTCTGGACAATATTTGTCATTGTTTTGTGTTGTTAATTGAATTCCAGTAATAAATATATACATACATTTGCATAAAGCAGCATATTTGTTAAACGTTGGCTTTTTACTTCTGGCGATTCACGCTTCAAAAATCATAAAAGTGGTGTTCATTTGTGGACATTATTTTACAAAACATTTAAGTATCATAAACGTTTGTTTGCCACAGAGCTTATTTTCTACAATAATCCAAAAGCCAATGGAAAATTCCCATTGGCTTTTTGTCGAGGGAACCATGGCGATGCTAACTTCCTGGTTGGCCTACAAAAATACGTCATCCCTGCACCACACACAAACTGGCAATCAACTACTTTGTTTTAAATTCCCCACTTACACCCTAATCAAACTCTTGTTCATTTGTTAAAGTGGACCAAATTACAGAGGGCCCTGACCAGCCTTTATCACACACTTACTGCAAATAACCTGTTTTTCCTTTTTCACACATCAATTCCCCAGGGATGTTTTCAGCTCCACTAGACCTGTGAGTCTTCAGGGACCAGGTCCACTGCATGTGCTGGCTGGTAGGCCATTTGCAATAATCTCCTTTTTACCGTTTAGAGGCTAATTATGTAACATTACACCTGCCTCCCTGAGCCTTGGCTCTGGCATAGTGCAGAATGAGTTGCTTTTTTTCCCCCCACCACTCATAGGGTGGTTAGAGTTTCTTAATGAGATTAGCCCAAAGCTGAAATCTGCTTTGTGTCCCTTGCTATATGGCGAGATACTGGATCAGCGGAATCAAAGCTAAGAGGGGGAATCATTGGAAGATGCAGGCGGCCGACCTCGTTTCTGTCTCCCCACCAACCCCCCTGCGTGTGACTTGGACGGGATTCGCCGCTATCACACATGACATTGTGTGCGAGCTTTGCATAGGAAATATCTTTGTCTCACTGTGATGTTTGCTTGCTTCAACGTTTTCGTGCTTTTCCTTTATCTTGCTGTCCAGTTTATATTTGCTGTTGGATCAAACTTCTCAATTGTCATTTCAGAAATTGAGGACAGATGGGTTGAATATTGAACAAATTAAAAGAAGAGCTTTTTCCACCAGTCTGGGATATAAACTTGTCTAGCTGTGGTTGCTGTACTACTGTCTTTTTCGCCTTTTATTAACTCAAAATATCTTGTATTTTACCACAACTTCTAAGGCCGAGCCTAAACTCGTATTTTGTCAGTAACACCATAATGTGCAAGACAGATCTATATAAAGAGAAGTACACCACCCACGACAGCCCATCTACAATGGGAGCCTTTCTTCCTCTAATTTATTGGGACCCTAATGTCCTTGTGACTCTCAACTCAGACAAAAGATGAAAAACCAACAATGGAGCCCGGACAGAATAACACACGGACATACTGTACACACACACGCACACACTCCTGCGACGTATGCAAGCACACAAAACAACTCCAGCTGAGAATTCCCAGAGTGAAAGCGAATTCTCACTGAATGCTGCGGGAGATAACGTGTAAATATTTTGCCCACTTGCTCCGAATATGATGTTGATTAAGAGAGTAAAGGTTAAGGTTAGGGAAGGGGCAAGGATTAGTAGTATGGGCCGCGTCTAGGGTTACCATAACAGCCCGGCTGCTGGGACTAGTAATAACAACAGAAGTAATAATAATCACAGACTAATTGATTGAACCCCGTGGCTTCCTTGCAAGAGTCATATTTGTAAAGCTTAAAGCCTCCTTTATAGCAGCTAAAATAATGCATCAGTTGCCAGTCTCGCTTTCAAGTGAGTCTCATTGATTTATTCAAGAACCACTTTTTCTCAATCATTTAAAAAAATATATATTTTTAATTCTTCACTTCAATTTTCTCCTCTCTACTATTGCATTCACCTATCTATAATTTTGACATTGAGCATTCTGGTTTCTCTGCATGAGATCCTATCATTGCATTGTAGTTTGTTGAATTTACAAAGAAGCCTAGAAGCCCTGAAGCTATATACTGCTACAGAGAGCTATTTGCTCTGCGTCAGCGGAGTATCCTGTCATGGAGAGAAAATCCCGTTTGAAGTATGGCCCCCGTCTTTCACACTGACGATAATGCTCCTGGCTTTATCGTGTCCTCCGTGCAAAGCCCATGTCTTCTCTTTTGTCCGGCTCCCTCTCCCCCACTCCTGCACACCCCCTGGCTTTCCTCTTTTGTGTCACTCTCTGTCACATTGCTACCCGTTCACAGTGAGGAGAAGCGGTCCAAACCTTATCCCCCCGAGGCATGCTGGGAAGTGTAGTCAGAGTCTGGGGATTGTTGGTTCAGTTGTTGGGACTTTGCTGATATCAGCAACTTGAAACTGATCAATGGTATAACGCAGTTTAACTGAAAGTAAATTACTGTTACGGCTACATTTATATTTTATAGTAAATGCTTTATGAGATTTACATAGACTGTCCTTTGCTGTAAACACACTATAATAGATATTGAATAAAAATGAGTCTTTTGATTTTATTTGTAAGGTTTAACGGCTGAATAAATTCTAAGGTAAATACTTAGCATTTTAAATTAGATACATTATTAGTATTCATTCTGCTCCAGCTAAATCCACCGCTTAAATGCAAATGCACTGCAGTCTTTTCCATCCGTGGCTTTGTTGGCCTCTCAGAAACCTTAAGCCGGTATCTTAAATAGGGGCCTCTCATGGCATATGCATGTGCAGTATCTTATCTGGTGAATATCACAATCATTCTCTAGGACATCAAATATTTAAACAGGCCAAACAAACAAGAGGTGGTAGGGAGGGAGGGCATGGAAACAAGCCTTTTGTGGGCCCTGTGTGAAAACAATAAATGTGCTACCAGCCCTCAATATTTTCATATTCAATGACTCTGTATGATCCATATGATCCCAACATAAAGAGGGTCTGTGAACCCTCTCTCTTAAACTGTAGCAGGCATATATTACCAGGCTTAGAGCTTGGCAAGCTCCGTATCCCAAAATAGATTTCAACAATACTCTATGAGGATGCATTAAATAAATCTCTGCTCAGCTAATCCGTGGAACAGTTCACATTTTCGAGAGAGACACTCCGGTAGGACAAAAGCGCCGCTCTGCTCGCCGCGCCTTCATCTAGGGACAGACACACATAAAGAGAGATATTTAGAGAGAGGGGAGGGGATTGGGGGGGGGTAAGAAATCCTCCACTAATGTGACAGAGAATTCTCCAAAAAAAAAAAAAAAAAAAATCATCATTGTGTGCTCTTGCACTGCAAAGCAGATTCAGTATCACTCTTTATTTTTCCTTTTTTTTTTCTCCAGCAAGTGCAATAACTTAATCTTAAAGGCAAAACGTGGACATGAGGGCCATTTCGAAACATGTTGTAGATAAATGTTAATCACATTAGCATTTCCCAGACTTCCGTAAATCTCCATAAATAGCATGCTGAGGTTGATCCCTCTTTTTTGCCCATTGAGGCAAAATTACAGTTGATGAATTGCTTTTGCCATGCATGTAGGCTAATGAAAGCTTTGCTCCTGGGCCTTCCTTAACAAAGGCTCGTAATTTTTCCACTTTCCACTAAAATAAGAACCTGTTCCACTTTTAATTAATAGTTTTACCCTCTCCTATTCAGGAGTGTATGCATAGTTTCAAATTAATTTTTTTTAGGTGAGACTTGGTTATTAATATACTGAAGAAACAAGGCCTTTTGTGTTAAAGTAACAGGGAGGTAATGTTGGCCTGCAGGTCTGTAAATCATGTCACATAACTGCTCAACACAACTCATGACTCAACCAAGACTGAAACGTTTCATGACAGGTGGCCGTTTCATTCACTTGAAGTCACCGCTTCAACATTTTTATTCAGCTGCAGTGGGACTGAAGATACAACTACTTACATAAGCACTTTGGATCAACCTGTCCTGATTTTATGTTCATGTAAACTGGAGCCACAGGCAATGCTTAAAGAATATGTTAATCAATCAAACTGGTTTCAAACTGCATCATGTTTAGTTAATACCACAGATTCATATTAGTGCAACCTTCCTTTTAATTGTTCATTATAAATGGCTTCTATATTGTTTATATGTCGCTTCAGAATGAGTTACCTCTGTTAATGGAAGTATTAGATTAATAAGCAGCAATTAGCATGCATTAGGGTGCATGCCACACATAATGAGTACTTGGGTATGATTACTCAGACAGCTTGATGTTTGAGAGAGCAAATAGCCTCGTCTAGCCATATGGGACACTCGCTATCCCGTGACAGATCTAAGTGAGGTGGTTTTGACATCAGACTCCTACAGTATCCTCTCACGGCATTAATTTATTGCTGTCATAATCTAATAATGTCTCCTGCTCTGTATTATGAACATATCTGGAAATATTGTGACATTCGGTCGCCCCTTCACTATTAACTGCTTGTCTATGTTGCCAAACAGCAATCCTGTCATTGTGTTTAAATCATTTCATGTCATAATATTTAGCATAGCTTCCTTTGCACAAGAGCAGATCTGGAGCTTTTATGCGCTCCTCGATAATGACAGCAAATAGCACTTGTATTCTTCGCCGCTAATACGAAAGCAACAAGCAATAGAGGAGATTTTCTGGTGAGAATCCATTCGCTCTTTGTACCTGTGTCTTAAGCTCAAAGGTGGGCGATCCATATGGCAAATTTCGTATTTGTATTTCCAGGCTGTCACAAAGAATCGGCCCTGACATGGAGCAGACGCAGCAAAGCGAAGCGGTAGCTGCAGTTAAGCACTGTGGGTGATTTCATACCAATTAGTGCAAATCATGGAGTACTTAAGATTATTGCCCAGTGAGTTTAACAACACTTTGACACCTCCTCTGAAACTGACCCCTCTCGGGTTTATTTTTCCCCATAGATTTCGGACTTTTTTGCAGGATGTAAAAGTAATTTATCCAAGCTGGGACTTTTCATTTCACCAGCTTGAGGTTTTTTAAATATGGCCTCCGGTGACAAAATCTGGCTTCCATCTAAGGTTGGGCCGGTCCCCCTCATTTGTAGTAGGCAAAGAGGTGGCTGGGCTGGGGACAAACTAACAGCCCCTTCCTGCTGCCCCCTCATCTCGGGGCTTTAGCTGAACTGCTCTGGCATGAAGTAGAAGCTGCCGTCTCCATGGTGACAAGTCACTTCAGCTCCACCAGCTTTACCCAGCACGATCAGGCTGGCTTGAAAAAAAAACTAAACAATTGGGAGAAAATATACCGTTTCATTCCTCTCCCCATTATGTCGGCTGGTGAAAAACAGCCCTAATATGGTGCATTGGCTGCTGACACGAATAATGGCTGGAGAATATGCGCTGAATAGCTGTTCTGCTGGTGAAAAGCTAATGGAGGGAAGTCTTTGGCAGTGTTGAGGAGGCAGAGAGAGAGAGGCGGTCCCAGAGGTATGGATGGGGCTGCTGTGATAGTTGTGAACTCTCCCAGTGTTTATGTGTCAGCCAACAGCCTCCGGAAGGAGACTGGAGACATTCTCCACACCGTCTTGCAGACAAGAACCGGTCCCTTCAATTAAACAAGTTAATTTGAAACCATAAGCTTGTCCTTAATTAAGAAGAGCTTAGACATCTCCTGAAATGAAATATCTGAAATGAGCTATATTGACGACATACTATTCCCTTTGTTCAGATGTTGGGTTCCCCATCCTCCTCCATTAGTCAAGACTGTCCATATGCAGAGCTCGGTTCATGCAAGACACAGATAAATGCCAAAGAGAGACATAACCTCGGCAAATATCATTTTGAAGGAAGTTTCAATTTCAAAGTGGATCCATTGTGGACTCCCACCACGTCTTCTCTCGCACCGTATTCCCCGTCCGCCTGACTCTGTGCATCCCTGGTGCCAGAGAGAGGAGGATGAGAGAGGAGGAGAGGGAGAGAGGGAGAGAGATTGTGGCATTAAGTAAATAATTTGTATGATAATTCATTACAGCGCAGTCTTTTTCAACTTTAATTGGTCTAAATGAAGAGACATTTCACACCATTTAGATAAAAAAGAAAAAGGAGGCCAGCATAATGAAAAGGGGCCTGCCTATCGGACTTCAGAGGTTTGCTCTAAATGAAAATGTAATTGCAGGCGGAATGGTACAAGAGGAGAGACCCGCGCTGCAGATCCGGGGGTATCTTCAGACAGCCGAGCAAAAGCTAATGACTGAGCAATTTGGAACATTTACTCACCCCAAAGACTCTCATTAAGTCAATCACAGGCTTAGCCGAGACCCACTCGCAGCGTCGGAGCCGGCCCCGCATTTATTCCAACATCAATCAGGAGGGGCCGGCTTCTTCTTCTTTCAGAAGCCATGAAAAACGCCCAAGTAATTTATTCGGGATCTTTGAGAGGATAATGGCCAATTATTTGTTTATAACACTGGTTAAATTTTCATTAGGCAGATTAATGGAATATCATGTACTGTCAACACTGGACTGAGGGGTGGTGTGTCAGAGATAAACGGCCAAACAGATGATGTCGCTCTGTTAGTAAATTGGTTTTTCTGCAGCCCTTTTCCTCCATATGAAAATTTAAAGGTGGACAAGGCACTGGGGGGTTGAAGCCGTCTCCAACAGGAGTGGAGGCAGAGGGGAGCACATTGTGTTGAACTTCACCAGCTGCATGTTTTTTTTTGTTCTTAATGTTTGGCTGCAATGTAAAATTTCAGCATTATACTGTATTTAGGCTGTTTAAATGTTAAATATTCTACCAAGTTTGACTGTGTGCAGGCACATTTATTCACATTCACTTCCTCCCGACCCTCAAATTACCTATTCTATCAATCATGCACAATCCATAGCCAATCTCTGGGAAACATATTTCACACAGGCACTATTTGAAATGATAATTCTGGTGAGTTTTTAGAAGCTAACTTTTTTTTTAATGAACAGAAAGAGCTACTTTTGGCAGTGACTGTGGGTGATAGCTTAATCTGACATTATGCAGGCGACACAAGATACCTGTAAGTGGCAGTTAAGAGTGAAACGACAACTACAAGGCAGGCAGGCTGCTGATTTGCTGACCCCATATGATGTTTAAAGTTGATATAAAGCAGTTTGAACCTTAAGTTGTGCTTTCACAGACCCCCACCTGAAAGTGGTCCGGGAATTGTCATTTTGAGCGTTGCATATTTGGGCTTCAAATAACCTCCCTTTTTCCCCAAACGCAGGGTTTTGAGAATCGAGATAAAATATGGCATATCAAATCTTAATATGCACGCTTCACCCACTAGTGTGCAAATGATGCATCGCGGGTTCACATTCCCAGATTTATGAAACCAGAATTTTAATGACTTGTAGCTCAGGAGACAGATTTTTTTTTCTTCTGTGAAAGCTTATGGTGACTTTCTAAAAATGCAGGTTGTACTGTAAAGCTTTAACAGCTTGGATCTCATTTCAACATGAACCTGTTACATCTGTTATACCCGCATTACATTATGGTTACATACATGTCAAAGAGTTTAGTCATCATATTTCTCCATAAACCTTTGTGTCCTCTATGAGTTAATTTGGACCCCTGGATCACAATCTGCCAACCTTAGGGCACCCAAAGTGCCTACTAGCTCCCCTATCCAAACAATCATCAGCTGAAGGAGGTTATCGTTGGGCTGGGCTATCTGTCACCCGGCCACCGGCAGCCAGCGGGACACAAGGGCCATTTAATTAGGCCTACCGCTCCTCTCTGGTGTGAAAGACTCTCAGGCCCCTTTGATTCCCCGCTGCTCTCCCAGCAGGAAGTGGTTGGTGATAATTGACACAGGATTTCCTTGTTAACCAGCGGCAGACTCTGTGGATTAAAGTGACAGAGATCTCCAGAAGAAAGTGGGGAGTAGATAAGGGGGAGGGGAGGAGGTGCAGTAGTGGGGGCAGCAGCTATTTACCGCTCTTGAGAAACCAGGGAGGAAATAGCAATATCAGACTGGTGCGCGGTCCTGCCGCGAGATGTAGCTCCCACTTATCTTAGCCATTTCAGCTTGGCTGATCAAAGATTGGCTTTCCTTAAAATAACCTGGGCCCAAGGTTGAGTACATGCTTCCACGCCACGGGTTTTTTTGGCAAATTATCAGTCTTTTCCAATCCCCCCTATAAAGCTGCATGGCTGTTTGTGGAGGACTAGAGAGATAAATCTCATTTCATTTGTACAATTATACACTATCATGGAATAAAAGCATATTTGCAAATGACGTAATTTCCCGCTTTGTACCAACTGGGTCACAAGCCTTGACAAAAGCATTATCATGCAGACAGGAGAGGTACCCAGTCGGCTGTAGGGCAGAGATGGAGCTTTCAGAGGATGTAATCCACTTTATTTATTTCTAGATTTCCTTTCTGCTCATCCGACTACTACCCAGCTTACCAACAGACATTTTACAAGTGCTCATTGGAAGGTTTTAACAGCTCCACTAGAGATAAAAGAAGAACTGCACTCTTCACTTTACAAGAGTCTTCATCAGCTTGCCTTACCATTGAATCTGTCAATGTACCTTTACTGCCCCCCACTTTTAATCATACACTTTGTAAACTTTGTAAACACAACTGTCACTGAAAACAGCTTTTCATAAATTCAGCTTTCGGTCCATTCTGGTGCAACTTAATAAAGGAAGCTGCGAGTACATGCGTGTGTGACATATTTACTCGTCCACCTGACAGGACACTCCACTCCTTAAATGCCCGAGCTGCCCAGAATGACCCAAACGTGGTGTAAAACGTTGTCTGGTCACTTTCAAGTGCTTACTGATAACTGAATGGGGTGATGGCAAGTTTCCAGCAGTAGGACTGGGTCAAAACCAGGTCCATCATATAAATCAAAGGAGAAATTCCTTTCTCTCTTATCCCCCAGCCAATACATACATGCAGCTGTGGATACGTGAGAGGAAGAAAAAAGGAAGCTGTTGCTTTATTATAGCAATAATGCATGAGAGAGTGATCCTCACTCTGATTATGGGTCAGATGTTCGGAGTGCTTTTAGCATCACCAACACAACCAAATTGGGTAAAATATTGTATGTATGTATCAGAGCTTTTATAATATCTCCCAGTACACATGTTCTGCCTTAAAGGCAATAGCTTAAGGAAGACAAACGTGAACAAATCTTAAAAGCTTAAACCACAAGTTAGCCCGACAGCTAATGAACTAAACATGACTTGTCTTGATTTAAGGCCTCATGAATCATGTTGGAAAGTCTATCTGACCAATCAGTAGTGATAAGTGGTCTAAAGTCAAAGAACTCAGGCTAAAACAATAAAGTTACAGCTTCTATATATGTATATATTTGCATGTATTATAATAAACCTTACCAAAGGTTTATCATAACGTTCTCCACTTCCCTCCGTTATTCAAAACAAAGTGACTCAGGGAAATGTGGCTGCAGTATCGAAACAGGGTATCAGCATCAGCACACACTCTCAGGCCACCATAATAGCTGTTTTTTGGTGTCATTACCTCATGAGATGTAGTGTGAAGACTTGCATGCAGATCTTCATTTAACCAGTTCAGTATGGCTACTTATTCCTTTACCATTTTTCCTTTGCAATATTTGAAACTGATGCAATGACAAACAGGGCTGGGTTTAAAAAAACAAAAAAAGATTTTCTGATTCAAATCTATCTTCTTTTGAATGATCCGATATCGATTCATAAAATCCTGAGATTGATATGTTAATATACGCCTTTTCCCATGCATGGATGCATTAATCTTTAGCCCGGTTCGTGTGGCGTGGCCAGCCTTTGGTTCTTCGCACAACGAGATTGCCATGTGAGAGACTAGCGAACTGATTCAGTTGAATCAAAACATACTTGGAGCTGCTCCACTGAAGGCACCGCCAAGGCTAAAGGCTGATGTCTGGTTGCATTTCGGATTTAAAAACTATGAAGACAGAGAAGTGCTGGACAAAAGCTGTGAAGTCTGTAGAGTGGCACTTTATTGTGTTGACTGCTGTACTGTGTTCATGTTAAATAAGTTAAAATACATTAATGCTTTGGGGTCAATTCTTGATGTAAACATTAATATTTTTTAGTAATGAACCAGGTTAGAGCGCTCCTTGTACAATTTACAGCATACAAGTTGTGTGTGAATCTTTTTAATATCAAAGCAAAATTGTTATTGTGACTGAAATATCCCGAATCGAATCGATATTGAATCGAATCAGAATCGAATCGATTCGGGAAATCGGTGGCGATACCCAGCCCTAATGACAAAAAGGCCAGTGAGCATGTAATCAGGACCACAATATCATGGGTCAGGACAGTTATTCTCTTCTCTGAGGTACACCATGACACAGCTAAAGTATTCTGTACCATGCCAGTGTAATTGGGGAGAAGGTCTCTTATATGATTATTGATATCATTAACACTAAACGTTATTGTGCTTTTGCCGTCATATGCCCTCGACTATGAGCTATAGGCCAACCCATAGTTTTTATTGTCTTGCTATATGTTTTTAATCTATCCTACCACAGACATGAATAACTTCACAAGGTTATCTGCTTTGTAGAATATTTTTCAGCTGCTTTTTTAAACTGAAAAACATCCAGAACCTCATGCAGAAATCTCCTTTAAAGTGCTCTCTAGACAGCTCCTAATCCAGAGTTGATTCTGGGATAAATATGCACATTGCTGATTGGCTAAGCACAAGTCAGGTGCAAAGTCCAGAGATGAGTCACACCACCTTTGAAGTGTTTAGATGCAATATTACACAAACATGCTGCACAGAAACTTCGCATCACTGTCCACACCTCCTTATCTGTGCTCCCTCATAGCTACTGTATCTTAACCATGCTGTAAGACTTCAATATGTGAGCATTAACACGCTTCAAGGTCCTTGATTTCTCTTCAGGAATTACTGTGTGGCAACCAGGAGGAGAAGCTGGAGATTTGTTCCCTTCAGTGTAAAGTAAATAGGATAGGCAGGGGAAGCAATCACATAACCAACACGTGCCCCGCTATCAAGAAAACACAGGAGTCTAGATTAAGATTTTGTCATAACCAAAATCGTTGCTGTTTCATTTAATCTGCAAGCAGATAAACTCTTCAACCTTTTCCATCACCTGATGGTTTTGGAACGATGAGTTCAAGTTCAAGTTGAATCACGGTGTATTGAGCATGTCGCCACTTTTGAAAAGTGGTCCTCGGAAACAATAAAATCTGTCCCGGTTAGTAAATGAGCCATGAGTATTGAAGTGGCACAGAGAAGTGTCAATGTGGCCTGAGTAAAGGCAGCGTGACACCATTCAGACAGATTTACTGAATGAAAAGAGAACAGACCCCTATAGCTAATCCAGATTCAGTGACCCAGTAGCAGGTGCTTTAGTATTTGATACTGACCCTCAGTAGTAGACATCTTAGCGTTCAGCTTTAACCACCCATCACTAATGAAGTTAGGTAGGTACTTGTTAGGCAGTTAGAGTGACAACCATGATAATCACATACATTTTTCAGGGGTCTTTTTGCACTGCAAAACCTGGAGACCATGTGTTGACCAATCAGTGTGGTCAGTGGTGTGATTTCTTTCCTCTGATTATTGGTTGATGACATGTGAGTTTCTATATGTGGAGCCTTTGTCTGTCCAGCCATTGTAGCTGCTCATGCTAAATATCCAGTTTTTCTTGTATTTCTTGTAGGGCTGTCAAAGTTAATGCGATAATAACATTCGTTTTAACTGCACTAATATCTTTAACAAATTAACGCAACTTGTGATTTTTTTAGGTTGTAGTGGGCTCAGTTTTAAAGCTAGAGTGAAGATATCATATGAAGCTAGAAAACCTAGGCTTCAAACGGTGGTCAAACACTCCAAAGTAAAGATTGCAGCCGAGTTATTTCAGCAGCAGCCCTAACTGTATGATTTCCTCTCTGCCACTTCACAGTCGGGGAGAGAAGAGAAGGGGGTCAACTTCTCGTCTTTGTGCAGCCGTACAGCCAGACGTTGTGGTCTAATCTATGAGCGTCAGTCTTAACCTCCTTATTAATATAAAAAAGCGGGCTACTTTCCATAGCCTTTGTTGCAGTGGAATATGTTTTACAGAGATACAGGGGGGGAAAGCCCCAATTTCCTGCAGGGGTCGAGTATTATGTATGAACTGCTCCTCTGGGACGCAGGGGGCTCGCAGTGGAGGTTGTCAACTTTTCCTTAGGCTCGTTTTGATGTGTTTCCACTTAGCTTTAATTCCCTGTAAATAACATAAAATCCATATTATGCGTATTGATAATGTTTGGTATAGGTTAATATGTCCTTAATTGTTTGTTTGTATATTGTTAGTGAGTCTGTGTGTGTTTTGTCTCCTCCTAGCTACTATGGGTATAGCTATTTACAGAGACCAATATCCACTTATTCACTTAGAAGTAGCACAATGGACTTTTAGTTATAGCCTACATTGGTTTCTGGGGGCAGATTTAATCTTTGAGTTTAAACCACAATGGGTGGGGCGAAAGAACCACAGTTATTCTCACTAAAAACTATTTCTACTGCCTAAAAGAACAAATCAAGCCAACAGGTTATTGAAGTTAGCTGCCAAGTTGCCAAGTTTAGCTTTTATATGAGCTACTGTAGGTGAGCTATAGCTAGCCTCCTTGAGCTGGCTCTCTGAGCACACAAAATAACAAAAAAAAATACATTGCCAAATGTTATTTGTATTTTTTGTTGCCATAAGCGTTTGTCAGTTAACTACTGTAAGTTGTACTATACAAACAGTATTACCAGATGTTCAACATAAAGGTACAGTATGGTGTACAGATCTATTATAGTATTGTATTTCAGCTCAGACTATCACATATTTGAAATCCAACCACAAAGCTGCCTGTAGCAACTCATACCTGTCACTGTGTGTGGAGCGTGTATATATGTGAATATGTGCCTGTATTGGCTGAATTGACTAAGTAGTTAATACTTGTGTTTTCTTTCCATAAGTTGGCTGTTTGTCGTTAACAGACTAATGCTTAACTAGGAGTTTAGCGATTATTACATATAGATAGCAATAGGCTTTTTGTGGTAGTCTGTGTTACACGGTGTTACAAGGTGTTACACGGTGTTCAGGCATACATGTTAACATTACTTGCCCACCGCCCCCACTGTTGTGTTGCTTTTTTTTTTGATACAAATAAAAATCATGTAGTTAATTTTTGCGTATCAACGCAGTGTTATCAATACATAGTCGGACGACGGACGCTACAAACTGAAAGTGAAAGTCTCGGCACAGAGTAGCAGTTATCAGATTTCACACATGGGACGAGAGAGAGTTGACAGTCAAGACGATGGAGGAGGATTTGGTGTCAAAGCGAAAAGCAAAAATGCCTATTTGGTAATATTCTGGATTTAAACCCAATGCTGTAAAGGACTCATAACATTAATGAGGCAAACGCTGTTCGGAGGACGGAGCATTCACACACGGTGTGTGCGGCAGAGCGGCTCCGGGTGGAAACCTGCGGCCCCGTAGTGAAAGCTCGACCAGAGAGGCCGGAAACACTGCCATCCAATGTTTAAGATCAAAGTAAGCGCTCTGCGTATATTGAGCGTCACCTTTTCCTGTAAAATGTCCGGTGTAATCGGTAACACTGGTGTCGTCACAAAGGAGGGTTTGGCAAGTATGGTTAAGTATCAGTTAATATTTCTGTATTCTGGGCAGCTCTGGTCTCGACAAATACTTGCACTTTATAACAACATTTTTTTTTTTAATTATGTTTGCTTCTAGTCATATCTAGATACACATTTTAAAATCTAAATAACCGTCAAATTTTAACATAATTGTTGCTTATAGACGACTGCAGAGAAATCAAGCAAGACGGATTTAGGAAAGTTAACAGTGTGCCACAAACTTGAAGAAAGCCTTCAGAGGATTGGGAGGAAACGAGTTGAAGGGAGGAGAAAGGCATGACCTCTCTTGGCCACACCACCTTGGCCAAAGGATTAACCAAACAGCGGCCACTGACAAACATTCAGGAAATCAGAACCACATGCTGGAAGGGAGGCGTACTGGGGTGCTTATTTGTTTTTGCTAAATTAATGGGGGCTAATTGATAATGTCATTACATCACGGGAGGGGCACGGGGAAGGGCAGGGGTAAAAAAGAAAAATCAAGGAATGCTGCCCATCAATCCTCTTTGAATACCACAGATGCTGGACTCAGTCTACCCAGAAGATTAAGATCTGTTCAGTTAACCAGGAGCAGACCTGAGGCTAACCCGCCGCTGCACCCTGTGCAGGATATGACACGGACACGGCAATCTCACATCTTTCATAGGCCTCGCTGAAGTGTTTAATGTAGTAATCACATATCATTTACCACAACACAAACCTTAAAGTCAGCCAGTCAAAAACATCAGTATTGACTGATCAAAGCAAATATGATTATATCATTAAGTATTTTTCTAATAAATAGTAATTTCTGAGAACATTTTTATTGCCAATGTTGTAATTTTCAAGAGGTAAGTTTACACGTTTTCAAATTTGATACCTAAAGTTAGAGGAAAAACATGGTGGCAGCCAATAGGGAAGACTAAATAAACATGACTTTCATAGCTGGATATTGGGGGTGGGAATCACCACAAGCCCCATGATACCATAATATTGTGATACTGAAGTCCCGATACAATATTTCTTTTTAATCGTTTTGTGATATGCTGAGTATTGCGATAAGATATATTGCGATTTATTACCTTATTTTCAACTGCAAATTATACAGTTTGTCAACATCTGTTTTATCTAATAAGATACAGTTTTCGCTCATCTCAGTTTTCATTCACATATCTTGAGGTCAGAGGTCAAGGGATCCCTTTTAAACTGTCCATGCTGGTTTTTCCTCGCCAAAATTTAGAGTTATTTTGGAATGTTATTTAGCGTTCTTCCCGACAAGCTATCATGACATATGGTGTTGGTACCAATTCACTCTAGCTTTAAGACTGAGCCCGCTACAAACTCTGAATGACAGAATAGTGTCTGAGCCCACCGGCAGGCCGTCGGATAATAAAACATCAATACTTAATGTCCATGTATTGATACAATATTGCCACGCAAAATATTACGATTCTATGCTGTATCGATTTTCCCCCACCCCTACTGGATATGCTTTCTGAAAGAATGCTAAAATTGTAAAAAGTAATACAAAAATTAATGAAAATAGCGCCTCAGCAAAATGGCAAATTTCTGCTTTACTAACAACGTTAAACTGAAAGTAACATACATTATATATAATCTCTCAGCCTCGTAGAAACTTCAGACATGAAAACAGAAACTTATGAGACCACATGACGGAAATTATGCTACTATTAGTGTCATATTATATAATAGTGTATATAAACATATTTGCCAACCCTCCCAATATTCATTGCCTTCTCTCTGTTTCCTCCCAGTATTCTCCCGTATTTCTCGTGATTTATGGCGAATTTTCACACCTTTTTTTCCCCTTTTCGTTATCTCATTCTGTTTCTGGCAATCTACAGCGTGTATAAGCACTACCTTTTCCACCCGGATGACAATCGAGCTACACCAAATGTTGTTTACCGGCAGAAGTGAGCTGCTCGCAACACAACCCGGTTTGAGCTACACTCGCCACACATCACAGCGTGCAGCGCCCAAATTTGGGCTTTGCTTGACGCAGCGAAAAGCCGTCATGGCATGAAATAACGGGTTTCAGAGCGCAGTGGTGCTGTTGTCGCGTTGTGTCTGAAAGGACCCTCAGTGAGTGAGAGACTAAATAATAACTGATGAATTTGAGTTTATGCCGGAGATTTACACATGTTTACGTCAGAAAGGTGAATTATTCATCATTCTCTTTCCTGAGAATTAAAAGTCAAATTAAAAGTAGGCCTATTTAATATAAAAATGCTGTTGCAGTGTACTTATTATTTTGTTATTTTCATTCTTAAAAAGTCACCACAAAGTAGGAAACAAAGTCTCTGAAACTCAAATTTAGTTTTGAAATCCTCTCTATTTTTGAGGTCTCATGGTTGGCAAGTATGTGTATAAACAATATTTATTTAATAGAAATATACAGAAACTTGCAGATACAGGATGAGACAGTTGACTCTTCTGTCAACGAGGAATGTCAAACATCATCAGGGTTTACAACACATCCAAGAAATAGTTTATGACAAGCTACATCTGTTATTTATTGAGCAGCACTGATAAAAGGATGGACAAATTCCCTCATCAGTAATGTTGTGAAAATTTAGCTGAGATCATTTCAAATCTGCAAAGCTCACAATTAAAGAAAAAACTCCATATGGTCAATAACTCAACAACCCAATAGCACTGGACTGGACAGAAGGTCTGTATCTGCTTACAATCAACACCACTTTGTGTAGTTCAGAGCTTCAGAGCCAGTGCAGCTGTGGGAGAGAGGATGGTGGCTCATGTGCTGCACAAGTGATTTAGGAGACAGCGAGGGGGTTTAGAGAAGGAAAACAAGTTCATTACACTTCTCCATACTTGCATATCACTCCCCAAAGACCTGTCAATGAAGACAGTGGAGAAATGAGCGGGCCTCATCCTCTCCTCTAAAAGTTATAAGAAGAAGCCCTAGGGTGAACATGTCATTTACAATTCGTACCCCGAGACCCTTGACCTCAAACTCTCTGGGGTCACTACTTCATTTCAAACAGTTTGTGTTACTCTGGTGCTCACCAAGCGCCAGTTTCATGCTTTCCCCCAAATAGCATAAGCCGGTTTTGTGCATGTATCTGTGTAGGTTGCAGGGGTGGTGTGATGGCAAATGATTACAAATGTCTCCGTTGTAGCATAATTGGATCAAGCTGACTCAGAGCTTATTGAACAAGATCTTGGTTGTTTCAAAGCAGATGGATTAACAATTAAATTTGTTTGGTAATTCCGTGCAATACACCTTGAACAGAAAATAAGACGCATTAACTTGAATAAATTACATTCTTCCCACAGGGAATATCATTAGCGGGGAATTCCTTCTTATAGCCTCCCAAAAGACTTTGTCTTACTTTTCATCTTTTAAATGGGGGGAAAATGTCGACAGTAAGACTCATCGCTTTCATGGTGCCTCGCATGCCATAGTTTGTATTTGCATAGCGTTAATCTGTTTTACAGTAAAGGCTCTGGAGCCATAACATCTTGTTTTGAAGGAGCAACATCCAAATAAAATATTACAAAGGTCACTCAAATAGCTTTCACAGCTATAATTAAATTTATATATTTTTTTATGTCAGTATTTTATTGAGAATTTAAAGGCTTGTTAGATATCTACGACAGCGTATTAGGGCCATTGTAGGTAAAAGAAAAATAATTACGGAGTCGTGGGAGGGGGGGTAAGAAAAACTCAGAATTTCTGAGATTTAAGTCGTAAATTTATGAGGAAAAAACTCGGGTATTCTCTGAGATTAAAGTGGAGAATTTACGAGGGGGAAAAAAAAAAAATATGTGAGATTGTAAAATTGTAAATTTACGAGAAAAAACGTGGATATTCTCGGAGATTAAAGTGGCAAATTTACAGGAAAAAAATCACAAATTTGCAAGATTATAAAGTCATACAATTATGAGAAAAAAACGTGTATATCCTCTGAGATAATGTGGCAAATTATTTTTATTTTAATTTAGAAGAACTCACAAATTTCGGAGATTATAAAGTCGGAAATTTACGAGAAAAAATCAGACCGTGGTAATGAAAATATGTGTCTTTGTTTGTTAAGGAACCAAATTGTTTTACTTTGCAAGGTTGGAACAACCTCATCCCCCCCACATATGCGGTTAAACCGTTAAAAACTGCAGTAACGTAGGACGTCGAGTGTAAAATATATAATATTGTAACGGGCTCTCCATCCATGCATCCGTTCTCTATCCGGGGACGGGTCGCAAGGGGGCAGCAGGCTAAGCCAGGTATTCCAGACGTCCCTATTCCCAGTAAACTCTACGTACATAATTCACTATAATCTGTGGTTCAACACAAGCTGTTATGTTATGTGCCTTTTCTGAGTTGTTTTTCTTCCACACTGACACAGTGACAGTGTCAATGTGTAATTATGGTAACGCAGTATGTTTCGGAGTAGCGTCCTCCCAACGGTTGGTTTTTAGTGTTAGCTGTGCTGAAATAAAAGACACACCTTCCGCAATTATTATTTTTTTTACCTACAATGGCCCGAATACACTGTCGTAGATATCACTTGCAGATGATCTCTTTTTAAATTATAATAATACTGTAAATAATACTGTAACCTGCAGTGATAAGTGTCTTCTTACACAAGAAAACACACATAGAGTAGAGTAGTTGTGGCTGAATGATTAGCGCTACTGAATTGTATCAGTGTCTGCTCCACATAAAACTCCACCACTTATTCTGAGAAATGCTAAAAAATGTAAAAAATGTTCAATAACAGAGCACGATAAGGCTATTTTTCAAAATCATGATGTAAAAAATGTTGACGTTGCTGTTAAAATGATCACTTCCTGTCAAAACTGTGCAGAGTTGGGCTCAGATCAGCTCTGCCAAGTGCTTCATCTTGAAAGAGAAGATCAATGTCGCTGCCAGTGTTTAGATTTGATGTGTTTTAAGAGGAGTGAAGTTATTAGAAATATGTGCTGTGGCTAAGCTGCTGTACCTGTGTACGAGCAATACTTTTCACATTAAAATCACCCGGCAAGCCATTAAACTGGTGCAGAGCCTCCCAACTTTGACTTGGCCTGTGACTCACTGACTGAACAAAGATAAGCCCCCGCTCAATAGAGCCGAGCCTGTAGTTAGCACATTAGCTTGACAGAGGAAAATAATTTGTCAAAACCTTATTTTAAAGCGCTATGAATGTCATCCTGTGTTGCCGCTCTTAATTGAAATGTAGTTTGCCAAGCAAGGAAATATATGGGCACACATGGATGGTGTCGGCAGAATGTTTTATGGTGATGGTAACAACACCTGTTTAATATTAGCATCCTCCTTACTGTATACTTTACATTCCTCACGTCAGTTTTAGTTTGATTTATCCAAGAGAGGTTAGCAGTAGATAAAAAATAGAGTTTTATGTTTAAGCAAGATTTTCTGATAACTGGAAGAAGATAAATATGTTAAACATTTTTTACAAATTATTTAGGTGCGAGGTCATTTCTGAGATAACTGTGAGCATTGCAATAATATTGTGATCGTGATTTACGTCTCGCCACTTGAGGTTTGTCATCTGCAAATGATTCAGGCTGAGGGACTAAGCCATTTCATGTGGCTAAGATCTTCAGAGAACTTTATTCAGAGAGGCTGGTCGGAGGTCTAACAGCTGCGGCAGCGGAAATAATCTACACTGTGTGTGCTCATCTTTAGTCGACTTCTCCGTCACTCCGATGGCTCGATTAAACCTGTTAATCGCCACCTTTGAGTATTTGAATGTAAAGATTGAAATAGTTTCTCTTTAAAGCTACTTAGCAGACGTTTTGGTTTGAGATCTGTAGTTAATATGCAGGTTGTAACAATCACATCAAGTTTTGCAGATGCACAAACACCCTTACAGCTGGGGGACACACCAAGCCGACATCAAAGAACTAGTGGCGATGATGGCGACGATTCAAAAAGGGAAACTGGAAGACCGAGGACGGCGGATATACAAGCTGTTGTTATGATACTTACAAGATCAGACGAGATGAAGATGAAAAATGAGAAGAGCCTTCTGTGTTTTTCCTCTTTACTCTACATGTTGGCTTGCTTTTCTCATTTACGTTTCTCTTCTCGTGCAATGATTTGTTTAAGCTAAACAGCCAATGAGAGGGATTTCTCTCACCAACGGGCACCGGCACCGATTCAACATACTGAATCGGCCTAAAAAACTCGAACACAGACTAGAGCCGACGGTGCGGGACACTAAGCCGACAGACTGACAGCCCCAAACTGTCCGACGGCCGACCGTCAGCTTGGTGTGTCAGGGCCTTAAGGTCTTTGCACGCCAAGCCTGTATTTTTCGTATGCGTTTTTTAATCCGTCATCTGATAAAAAATGTGGCACACAAACCTTGCACACCGAGTACGATGCGTTTTATTATTCTATTTGTTGCGAAAATTCGCAGTACGAGACAAAACTGAAATAATTACGTGGTCGTGATGGATAGCGCTAGTCCAAAACGGGGCTAATGAATGAATGTTATTAGCAAGAATCTATTGTTTAGCTGCTCAGAGCACAATCACTACGATCTGATCTTTCTTACATCCATTGTTTTGCAACCGTCCCCGATTACAAGCTTTAAATCTTTTAATTCTGCATCTCTGTAGTCTTTTGTTTATCGTGAAGTGCTTTGTTCTGGGAGACAAAGTGAGTTTTTATCATGCCATTGTAGATGATGACATTTGCACGGATGGTGGCTCTGAGTGGTCAGACAAACCTCTTTTGGCTTTTGACAGATGCGAAAAAATGCAAAAAATAGAAACTGGTCCGAAAACTTTAATGACGGACAGAAGTTTCGTAGTCGGTGAGTAAACGTGAGGTGGTATTTATTTTTAAACGTGCAACAATTTTGGACGAAAAATACGAATTTGGTGCGCAAAGGCCTTAACTTGTCATAATCTGTGTTCTGTACTAAAACTACGGGTTGTAATTAGTTTGCCCTTCCCCCTCTTTGTGAACCTTGCCATAACCCCGGGCTCCTGAACCCACTTGTACATTTTAGGCCTCGATAATAAACCAACATCTGCAGAACTTACAAGTGCTTTACCAGAGTTAATTGAGTAAATTGAAGCAAGCTGCAGAGCAGTGCTGATCTATGATCCCCTGTTGAGGGCCCAGAAGGGAGACAACAGATTTACTGCAAGGACAGTGGGCGGCCTTTTGTTCAGACCCTGGTTCATGGGAAGTTTGAGGTCAGTTGGGATTAAAATATCTTAGGGAACAAATGGAGTAATTTGAGTGCAATATAAGGAGCGCTCTGCCAGTTTCACCCAGATCCAGGTGTGATTTATTTGACTTTAAGCCCCGTGTCCCTTTTTCATCTTTACCCCTTCCCTATTATTTGGGCTTTATATATAACATGAAGACAGGCCCTTTTTAACCAGCCCTTTAGTTTGGTTGACATAACTGAAAGAGAAGGAGTCATGCATATGAACACAAACAAATACCAAAGGGCAAATATCAGTCTTCTCTCTCTGTGGCAATCTGCTTGGCCTCATTGAAGTGCTCTTTAAGTGACTATAACAGACTATCCAGATTGAGGATGCTAGTTGTGTCCAGTCACTGTTCATTTGTAGTTCATTGTTGAACAAACTAGAGCTGCAACGATTAATCGATTAGTTGTCGTACAGACTGTAAAGCCCCTTGAGGCAATTATTGATTTGTGATATTGGGCTATACAAATAAAATTTACTTACCTTGATTTGTCAACTATTAAATTAATCGCCAGCTGTTTTGATAATAGATTAATCAGTTTATTTTAAGAAAAAAAAGTCAAAATTCTCTGATTCCAGCTTCTTAAATGTGAATATTATCTGGTTTCTTTACTCCTCTATGACAGTAAACTGAATATCTTTGAGTTGTGGACAAAACAAGACATTTGAGGACGTCATCTTGGGCTTTGGGAAACACTGATCGACATTTTATAGACCAAACAACTAATCGATTAACCGAAATTAAAATAAACATTAGTTGCAGACCTAGAACAAACTGTTTCGTTCTTATTGCCACGGGTGGAAGAAGTATTCAGATCTTTTACTTGAGTAAAAGTAGCAATAATGTATAAAATACTCTGTTACAAGTAAAAATCCTGCATTCAAAATCTTACTACAAAAGTATTAGCATGAAAATATACTTAAAGTACCAAAAGTACTCATTATGCAGATTGGCCCATTTCAGAATCATATATATTATTGCATTATGATTATTGATGTTTGTGTATGTACATCACTTTAATGGTGCAGCTGGTAAAGATGGAGCTAATTTTAATTACACATTATACTGCTGGGTGATTTAACCTACTATAATATATTATAACCTATTAGTTTACTTCTATTTTGTATAAATAATCTAAATTTGCAAAGTAACTCAAATTTCAAAATGAATGTAGTGGAGTAAAAAGTACAATATTTCCCTTTGAAATGTAAAGAAGCATTAAATGTAAATACTCAAGTAGAGTACATGTACTTCCAAATTGTACTTTTAAGTACAGTACATGAGTAAATATATGTAGTTACATTCCACCACTGCTTATAGTCAAAAGAATCCATGCTTTTGTGCATCATACCTAATGGACAGAGGGAACACTAGCATTGCTAGCAAGTTAGCTATACCCTGCAAAAATACCCAACTGAAGCAGGAGCTGTGGTGAGAGGAAAGGAGATATGTTAAGTAAGCTTGCATATCAGATTCATTTGTGAGGGAGCATAACAATTTTAGTTAGCGGGGTCAAGAGTTTGATCTTCAGCCTGGTTTTCTCCCGAAGGAAAGAGCCAGGTGGCGAAGGTGGTCCTTTCATACGGTGATTGTGTTAAATTGAGCATTAAAGAGAACCACTCAAGGGCCCTAGTAAAATGTGGGCGAGGAGATGTGACTGACATTGATAGCACCAGAAGGAGCAAGTGTGCTGCTATTCAGTGATGTGTACAGACATCCTGCTACTGCCCCTCAATGTTTATTTTACCACAGACGCTTTTACTGATGTGTGGGTTTTAATTAACTACTTTTATTTTCAGCTTTTTTCCAGAGGAGTTTATTGGTCAGAAAAGGTTGTTAAAGTGGTAACAATGAAAAGCTATTTAACTTTAGGATAATTTAACATTTAGCTTTGAACCTACACCAGAGATAATTGTAGTTGCTTGTAGCCTGTGCCGTAAAGCCTGCATGGTCGGTCGGGGCGGCTAACAGAGTTTTCAGAGTGGGAGGCAGCCGTGTGACGTGGAAGAAGACAAAGACGAGAGGATTTAAATGTGGATTTGAGTGTTGAACAATGGAGTGATGGAGCAAATATGCTTTGATGGCTCAGAAAGCCTCTACCGTGTAACAAAGAGCTGCTACTGATTTCAGTGCAACCTGCATCCTCTTTGACGTGGCAACCACCAAAGAAGATCAACTCAGCAACTCAATATGGAGAACAGATTGATGAGCTCTGAATTTTATACGTGGCTTTATATAAATATGTATGTACTGTATATATATATATACATACTGTATGTATTCGTGTAGACTAATCTACTGCGTTGATTCACTTGTTCACCGCACACACAAATGCCATTGTGAAAAATAAACACACTAAAGCAAATGCAACAAGTTGGGCTAGCTAACTACACCTAAATAACTAACTAACTAACTAACTAACTAACTAACTAGAAAGACAAACTGACAGACAGATAAACAGATTTATCAGTTTGCTGCTCAGACACAAACGAGCATGAGTGCACCTGCGCAAGTTTGGAGGATGACATAAGACCTGCAGCTTCTCCTATAGTCCCACGTCATCTTCTCATTTTACCAACAACCTTATTTTTCTTTTTAACTTTGAGCAAAATTAAGTTATTTGTCAAAAAAAAAATTGTGGTAGTGACAGTGTGGCTCATAAATAAGAACATCATAATAAATAAAACACAACATTGATTGCACATTAAAAGCAGTAGTGGGGACAGGAGGTTGGCATCAGAGGAGCGGAGGCAACGGGAAAGAGTGTGATGGTGGAGCAGGTCGGTGAGGTAGGAGGGGGCCTGGTTATGGAGGGCTTTGTAAGTGAGGAGAAGGATTTTGAATTGGATCCGTTGTGGGACAGGGAGCCTGTGGAGGTTCTGGAAGACAGGGGTGATGGGTGATGTGGTCATGGGAGCGGGAATGGGTGAGCAGACGGGCAGCGGAGTTCTGGATGTACTGGAGTTTATTTAGGTCTTTGGGATGATGAGCCGTAAAGAAGGCTGTTGCAGTAGTCATTTCTGGATGTGATGAAGGCATGGATCAGAGTTTGGGCAGCAGAGAAGGAGAGTGATGGGCTGAACTCTTCACTCCACCAGGATGTCATCGTGAGGAGAGCGCTGATTGGCTAGATTGTTTCAGCCTCTAACACACCCAGCAAAGTATGATAATAGATTCTTCCTAATCCCACCCTGTTTCCATGTGCACTTGACCACACTTCACGCCTTGCACCTTGATTCCCTATGGATGTGCTATGACTCCAACCCATATTGTTTAAGGTTCAAGTGACATAAAGAGGAATGTGGTACTCCACCAGGCACTCAGTCAGAGCAGAGAGGTGGCAGGATCAACATTTATGTTCATACGGAACATTTAGTCGATGGTCATAGAGCAGGACTTCTTTATTTCCTCACTTTGCTGGACTCAAAGGAGCTCTATCAACGATGCCTGGTCCACATTTTGAATCACTGTGTTTACTAGGGTGAATCGTGATTTTTAAAAAAAATTTTATGATTTTGAATTGATTTTCTAATGCAAGAATCGATATACTTGCTTTTTATTTGCTCTTATTGTTGTGGTCTGAGTAACGTGATGTCATATCCGTTCCGTATCTATCAAACACCAAAACAAAGCCGCAGCGAGCCGAAACAACAAAGCACGGGTCTGCATTGATACGACCTGCACCCTCACATTTTAAATCCAAAGTGGTAAACACAACATATACAGTTAAGTATAGAAACACTTTGGGTTTCACACATTGCCAGGAAAAGCAGAGCTAGACATGATGGCTAAAGCTGCATGCTAACTCTGTCATGGACAGAAAACATTATCGTATTGCGGAAATGTGCGGTCAAGCCGGCCGTCACTCACATCTCCGTGGTCAAATCGGCCAACGCTACAACTGTAGAGCACCCAAGGGAAATGCCTTTTTTCTTTGATTTTAACTCATCTGACATCTCTGACTACATACATGCTGAAAATCAAACATTTTTACTGTATTAATTTAGATATAGTAAATGTCCTTAGAAGTGTATATTTCAACTTTTTCCCATAGTTTAGTGTTAAAAAAGTTAACAAAAATTGCAATAATTCGCAATACATATTGAATCGGCACCCAAGTATTGTGATAGTATCGAATCGGGAGATAGGTGTATCGTCCTAGCCCTAGTGTTTACTGAGAACTCTAATAAGTAGATATATATTCCTAGAAATAAGGAAGAATCCACAGCTGGGCAATAGTTTAGTGTATTGCTGCAGGATGCAAACCCCAGCTGTCTGTAACAGGAACATCCCCAGTCTGCTGTTGTTATTGCACACAGTCGCAGGGATTGCAATGTACAAATAACCTTAGCTGGTGAGGCAAATTGCCCTGTGGCATTTCCTAAGCACATTTCCCAGCGAAGCATCCTCCGATTCTTGGCCGTGTCTTTAATGCGTGTAATAATGTCTATTAAAAGTTCCCAGGTCCAGGTGAGCATTCGCAGGTGAGGGTAGTTAGTGTGTGACTGCCAGGGGTTCATCCAGTAAAGCCGTCTACCACTGTGGAGCATTTCATCACGGTGTTTATTCAATACACAGTATAGTTTTGGCTGTTGCGTCTGAGCTGCCAGGCGAATAGCCCAAATCATCTGAACCAGACACTCTTCAGTGGTTCTGATTAAAGGATAATGTAGCCTAAAACATAAACAGATGTTTCATTTGTAGGAAATATTTCCTCAGAAAGTCCACAGAGCTCAGATAAGAAATAAAAAGCCAATAGATTTATCTTATACACAATAATCAAATTACAGTTGTGAGAGAATTACTCTAATTTCTTTACTCCCCCTTGGACACACACACACACACACACACACACACACACACACACTCAGACAGTCCCATCTGTCTAATAAGGACATTTACGCAAAGCAAAAATTAAAGCATATGCTATTATCACTGAAGATGGTTAAACATTTCGACCAAATCTGGCTCCAATCCCAACTCAGATTTATAACCAGATCTTTTTCATGTTCCTGGTTGAGGCACAGAAGTCTCATCATCTTGTCCACAATACAAAGGCTGTATCCCCTATGCCAATACATGTCTTCATGATTGGACGCAAAAGATAATTAGCCATGTTGTATCAATGGGCTGCCAGCCACACCATCTCTTGAAACCTTTCTCGCCCAAACGTGGCCAACAATTGGCTCCGTGCCTCCCTCATTCACATACAGTAGAGTCAGTGAGCAACTGGGTTTCACAATGGGAAGGGGCGGGAGGGGAGACACGGAGCAAAACAGGCCGAGAGAGAGCAAGGGAGGAAAGGTGGGAGGGAAAAAAGGGAGGGAGAGAGAAATAGCAGGCCAAACTCGTTTTCCGCTTGATGGGTTAGCTGCAGAGAATGCGCCTTTACTAGGTAAATGATTAAGGGGGGTGGGAGGGGGACCTATGCTGCTCTGCTATTATGTACTTCAAAGGTCTCCAACGGCAGGTTAAATGAAAAGCAAATGTGTTGCCCTGCTGCTCAAATACCTCAAATGTTTTAGCAGGTGCAAGCAATGAAGAGGAGGGCAGTGACGGCGGTGTGCTGCACCTTGCTTGGGAATCGTGGATCCTCCTTGTTTGGGGAGACAGATAGTGTCCGACCGACCGGTGAAGGGTGAGACAGGTCCAGTGTCTGCCAGTACGAGGCAGGTCGAGCTCTGCTCAGCAGTCTCACCGCTCTGACCTTCATCTGACACACAGGTGAAAAGGCAAATGGGTGCAAGTGATGTAGTGGAGGTGTTTGAGATTGAGATCTCTAAATAAATCTTTAAAGATGAGTCACAAATATCTAGTTTCTCTGCTCAGTAATTTCCTGAAGCATCTGGGGACTGTAATTTTTAACAACCATAACTCAAACAGGAGTTAATAGTTGTAGGAGTTTAGTGTAGCCTTTAATCACCGACAACTAAACTGCAAACACAGTTACATTCACAGCTATAACACCACCGACAACCCCATACTCATTGCCGCCACATACACACGGACTGCGGTCGCAGAAATGTAGCCTAACTTTGGAGCGTTAGTTATTTATACTTCTTCTCGTCAAGCTAGTATAACAAGCTTAGGTTTTCTAGTTTCATATGATACCAGTATCTTCACTCTAGCTTTAAAACTGAGCCCGCTACAACCTCCGAAAGATCGATTTTGTTAATGTTTTAAAGAAATTAGTGGCATTAAAACAAATTTGCGTTAACTTTGACAGCCCTAGTGTTGATACTAATAAACAACCATGTACTCCACATACACTACTGAGATCACATGATCACATTAACGGCATAATAATAGCGCTGACATAATCTGTACGGTGTTTACATAGGCCCTGTTGTACTGCCTTTATTGTCTTAATAGCAATGTAATCTTGATGTTTGTGTGCATGTAAATGAAGTCCCTGTTGTGGATGCTCCAAATGAATCAGCTCGCTCTCGGCTCACCTGTTCAATATCAGCGAGGTCCATTACATAATCACAGCGTGGTGATTACAGGTCTCCTGCTGGCAGAGCAATTACCCCGGCTCGGTCATTATCACCTCATAACATCATCTGCTCTCTACATATCAGCACACACACAACATAGCTGTGTATTACTCAGTGTTAGGTCACAAAGCGCGTCTGCGGCACTAATGCAGTGTAATTTGTTCATTATAATAAGTGTAAATTTAATAGGTGTAAGCACTGATAAGCACATTTGTGATAACTGTTATTCTAACACGTGTTTGGTTGCAGACATTTGGAAGACTCACTATAAGGAAGATGAAATGTTTTGATATAACTGCAACATCTGTTGACCATCACACTACATGGCACGGTAAAGGCAAGATAAAACAGAGGAAGAGTGAATGAAAACTCCTTTATTTTCTCATTTTCTGAGAGATTTAAATTAGTATTTGCTTTTCAATAAATAATTTAGTAAATAGAATAACATATCAGGTTGACTTGATATCATTATTTCATAGGGTTGTATTGAAAAAGTGAATTATTGAGTTATTGCAGAGACATAATCACTGGTCATATTGTTAATGTTGTACGCATTTGCAGTGTTGGAAATTAAGAAAATACATGTACTCCAGTATGTACTTCAGTACAGTTTTGACTCGGTACTTGTACTTTACTTGAATATTTACATTTTATGATATTTTCAGATTAAGATTTTACATATGTAACAAATGATCAGTTTATAAGATATGAAGCATTGTTATAAATTAAACTACCCAACAGAATATGAAGCAGTTAAAACTAGCTCAACTTTGACAATAATAATCCAAAATGAAATAAAGTAACACTAGCAGGGGGCATTCTGCATAATGAGTCATTTTGTTATTGATATTTTAAGTGTGTTTTATTGATAATACTACTAATCATTTAAATAAGAGACAACTTGGCTTTGAGAAAGATTCTCATAATAATCTTTATCTTGTGTTTATGCATTTGCCATCATTAGCAGACCATTAGTCATATTGCCCATTCAGTGTTTCACCTCACTGTATAAAGATGAACCTTTCCCAGTCTGCTTCACATCACTAGGGCTACACAATATATCGTTTTTAATCATCATCGCAATGTCAACTTGTGCGTTAAACCCATCGCGAAGGACTGCAATATTGCACTCAGGGATTTTTTTGAGTTAGTTGAAAGAGAGCATCAGTAGAAAACTGCACTTTAATATGTAGCCAAACTATTTTTCTTTCTTATTTGTGTTCAATTCAATGTTCAATATGTTTAATAAAAGAATATTGGAAATAAATTTCCTTTGTTTTTTTTTAATTCAACAAGCAATTTGTTGTATTTCAGCAGTATACTGAAAGAAGCACAAAGGCCGAACTGAGCACACTTTCATTTATTTATTTGTTTATTTATCGCATATTTTCCTCATATTGTGCAGCCCTACATCACACATTTACTCATCTCTAACGTGTGTCACTGCAAAAATGTTTAAGTAAGCAATAAATACATATTTCTGGTTTCAGTTTAAGCCTTGTGCCTGGTTGTCATTCACAATAGGATGAATGCAAATAATGATAAATCCCACTCTCTTGCTTTGCTTAGTTTGCACTGTCTCTCAGTCTAGAGCCGTTTGTAAATCGATATCCAAGGAGTACAGGTGTTGATTAATCCTCTCGACATTTTCCCGAGACATTCTTTCACTCGTATTGACATTCTTGCGGCTGCCTGGCGAGCGGTGAGGGAAATGAAAGCGCTGCCATGGTATTTTGGAAGCCCCTCAGAAGTCATATTTACACGGGCGAGCTGCTGTGATGGCCTACATTATGGAGTTTATGGCCTGTGGGGGTCTGCTCCCGCTAGCCCGACAGGACTTCAGGGGAAAATGCCCATCTCTGACTGGCTCACCACATGCCAGACTCCTCAGTTTACTCCAGACAGATGCTGGAGTAAACTGGCTATATCCATGAATATAATGAGCTATTTAAAACATGATCTCACCCAGCAAAAGTACATGAGGCTGAACTATCATCATATTCATATAACAGTATTTCATATTCTACATTACAGTACACTAAAAGTCAATACTGACTTGACCCTGCCAGCATAACCACAGCTCGCCCACTCCTTTCACTCTTGGGGCCGGACACAAATACAGTGGCGGCCCCCGCCTCCTGCCCTGGTGGAAAGGGGTGGTTTTATTGTGGTTATGTTCTCTAGCAGAGCGGTAATGAGTCGCATTTCTCTGCGCTGCAGCTCTGACATGGTGTAACTGTGTTACACTGTGGTTGACTCCACACACAGCCAAGAAAAGAATTTCATGGTGGTGGTTGAGCCGCAGATAAAGGCTTTCTCTTCATTAAGAAAATAAATAAACAAGGGAAGAAAATTATATGTCAACACTTTATTGACATACCACTTTCTTCCACCCCCCACCCCTCCCTTCATCTCATTACAATTCCTCAGCTGTGTTGTCTCCAAAGTGTCAGATGGAGAACTGCTCACAAACTAATTTAAAAGTTCAATCACGTACGGTAGTAGCAGTCTGTACTTTAACGAACTCCTGGTACAGCACAGTTAGTGATACAAGCAAGCACACACACACACATATTAATATACAGAAACAAACACATGACTTGGAGAAAAACAGAATTAATGCATTGTTGTTTAAGTTTATATCCAGCTGGATTGTTTTTGAACATGTTGGAAGTGATTGATGCCGTTTCGTCTCCGAGAAAATTGTGTGCAGTTTAGAGAGTATAGTTGAGGGTGGAATATTATGCAAAGAGGCATCGCTATCAAAAGGTTGGGTGTTTTTTTTAGGGTCAGGTCGAGCACTTACTGATGGAGCAGTGAGAGGAATCTTGGCTTCTGCACTTATCTGGTGTGTGTGGAGTGTGGGGTACTTTCCTCCCTCTTTCCTCAATTTCTTCTCTATCTCTGGCACCAAACTTATCAAAATAATGTGTAGTAAGATCATTTTTGGCTTGCGCCTGACAAACTGATATAAATTTCAATCTGACTCCGACAGAAGTTTTCATTTTGCCAAGAGTGCAAAAAGAGGCGTCTGTGTGTGTGTGTGTATGTGTGTGTGCATTATGTGTGTGTTGGGAGTTGTACTGTACACATCTTGTGAGCGAGTTAAGATGTGACCATAGGAGAAGAGGAGTGGGTCAGAAAATGTTCAAATAACACCCAGGATGAACAAAGATTTTCATCAGTAAACCACAAATTCTTTCACGTCTCACTTTGCTTTTAAGCCAAAGCACTACCTCTGTCTCTTGAGAGTCACTTTAATAACTCAGGATCATTATTATTATTATCATTACCACCTGTTGTTGGGAACTTCTCCAGTTCAGCCAAGAAACTATTGTAAACATATTCAGCGACTTGAATCTGAACCCCCTCTCTGATATGATGCAGCCTGGGGTTGGGTACCGAAGTCGGTACTACCTACGGCTCTTTGAATGCTTCAAAGCTTTGACTGTTGCCATGGTAATAGACCTCCAAATTAGTATATGAATGCTTCGTTTTTTTGTTTTTTTTATATATAAGTATGTAATAATAATGTTTAAATCCCCAAATAGCCCACGAAATAAGGAATAATCCCACAATTCATATTCAACATAAATTATTATTAGTTATTATAAGATGGATATTGCTGTTTGTTGTGTGTAGAGGTGAGTGTGTGTACAGTAGTGTGGCAGCGGTGCTGTCCCGAAGCTTCAAATACCTTCGAATATTTCTCACCGAATTTTCGAAGCCTAAAAAATACTATTCAGGATAGCCCTAGTACTACTAGTAAACAAATTTCTGTACCTGAGAGCACATCTGGGAGACAGAGTATGAGATACAGCGGAGTAGCACGTATCCGCCGCAGAGAAAGAGAGAGAGAGTCACAGTCACAGGCGAGCCAAATGCGCTGGTTAACGTTACACTTTTCAAAACTTGACGCTGACAACGCTTGCTGCAATATTTGTAATGTGAAATGCAAAGCTGACCAGGGCAACACGTCTCACATGTGCTTCCTCTGAGACACACACGACAGTGTATGTATCTGATGTATGTGTCAGGCTATGCCCCGGTGAAAGACTGACAGGCTTTAGGCTTTAGGGACGAGGGCTGTCAAAGTTAACGCGCTAACGCAAAACGCAATCGAACTTTCTATTTTTATCTTAGAGTAAAGATACTAGCATCACGTGAAACTAGAAAAACCTAAGGAATCCATTGATACCAACATGTCATACTATCTTGTCGTGAAGGAGACTAAGTAACGCTCCAAACTTACGCTAAACTTTGGCGACGAAAAACTGGCATGGCCATTTTCAAAGAGGTCCCTTGACCTCTGACCTCAAGATATGTGAATGAAAATGGGTTCTATGGGTACCCATGAGTCTCCCCTTTACAGACATGCCCACTTTATGATAATCACATGCAGTTTGGGGCAAGTCATAGTCAAGTCAGCACACTGACACACTGACAGCTGTTGTTGTCTGTTGGGCTGCAGTTTGCCATGTTATGATTTGAGCATTTGTTTTTTATGCTAAATGCAGTACCTGTGAGCGTTTCTGGACAATATTGGTCATTGATTTGTGTTGTTAATTGATTTCCAGTAATAAATATATACATACATTTACATAAAGCAGCATATTTGCCCACTCGCATGTTAATAAGAGTATCGGTTAAAATGTGAGGCGTCCACTTTGCTGCTCCATGTCACAGGAAGAGACAGCGAGGTGGCAACCCCGCTCTGGCTGGGATGCCACTCAACGGTGTGCCATCAGCACCCGGGTCCAGTTTGGCACCGGCTGCAGGAGCAGGAATCTTGCACCCTCATTACACCTCAGCCACTCTAATTACAACCTGCTCAAGAGCTGTTATCCTACACCTCACAGTGACAATGACAGCGCCTCCTCTTAGAGGCCTGGCCGGTTTTCTGTACCGAGGTGCAACACAACACCCCTGTAAATAAATGACGGTCCTGCAGGACAGAACATGCACCAATTACTAACTAGAACCTGTGATCCGTTGGAGGCCTGGATTTAACTTTGTTGTTTTTTAAATAAATGCTGCTTTCTCTTTTTGATGATGATGATGATGATGATGGTGAGGATGGTTTTAATGTATTCAACCAAACGATGATGAAACCGAGCATGAATTCTTTCTGGCCCTTCGCTCGGCTGCACGGAGGAGAAATCCATTTACACAACAGGCAGTGAATGCGTCTGTGAATGTGTTCCACGGTGTCCTATCACACACACGTTATTGTTTGAGATCCTGTGTTATGCTGACAAATCCTCTCGTGGCAGCAATCACCTAAGCGTCTTCCATGAAAGGGATGTACATATTCCTCCACTTATTTCAGAATTTATTGTGTTCATCACTAATCCAAAGATGGGTTCCTCATGTAATACCCGCCATCTAATCATTCTTAGTACTCCAAGGGCTTGTTAGACGAGATCCTGTAGACTGTAATTGTTTTGTCGATTGATCCCATGGAAAAGCGGAGATAGATTAGAGAGCAGAAGACAGTAGAACATTAAAAAAAACACTATTATTTTAAATATTTAAAATTCTTCAAAATAAAAATCTGCTGTAACATGGAAAATGGTGCATTCAGGGGATAGAATTAGCATCTGTGTTAACACCTTGCTGGTTCTCTTTGAATACAGCTTACACATTGTTTTGGTAAAGTGCCTGACTTTTGAGCTCTGTGACAGCGAGCGGCGGCTGCCTACTGTATGTCCTCGCTGAACCTAAACATATTACACAGCATAATGTTTTTATAAAAGTCCATATTAGGCGGCTCGGATCCTAAAAGGTTTATGACGACCATTTAGCATCATGAGAGCAAAGCTTAACATGGCCATGTCAAGATAACATGCAAGCATCCGTGTTGTTTTCATTGGCTGTCAGCACAGATTTTACAGTGGCTGCGGGGAGAAGGGGCATATGTGCTTAAGATGCTCCTGCAAAGGGCTGTCACTGCAGGAGAGGACGGGGAGGCGCAAAAATAGAACAAGAGAGATGGAGAGCTCTCCTGTCCAAAGAGATGATGAGGAAGAATAGAGCACAGTGGATAATTTGACTGGAGTAGGGGGGATAATATGGGAGCAGTATTTTATTTGAAACGGCAGATCTTCTCTCATACGAGCCCCATTCAGTCGTCTCAAAAGGAGTGCATGGGCGAGAGCTGCGCTGCTGAAACTAGGTGGAGCTATTGCTTACATCTGCGTCCACTGCTTAGGAATCAGGGCCAAGAGAGGGGAGGGGAGAAGACAATGTTTAGGAAATGAATGCAGTGCAGGGCTGGGTCACAGACCTCGGGGGTATGAGGAGAGGAGTAGCACTGTGAACTGTGCACCTGTCACACAGGATCTAGAGGGTCTCAGACTTAAAGTGCAGCTTTAGGCTTGCTTGTTACTCCGGAGGAGGGCGAAGTATGAGAAAATATCTGTGGCGGGTTCATTTTTTATCGTCATGATGCTCCCCTACGCCCCTAAAGATGACACCCAACAGAAATTAATCTATAGGGAGATTGTGTTGCAGTAATGCTGAGTTGAAATGTGCAGACTAAATTACTCTTTGGCTCTTTTGGCTATCTCCCCCATCACCCATGCATCATAAAAGCAGGGGTTTAGTGCGAGATGAATAATCTCGCTCCAGCATGCCTCTCTTCTGCTGCTCCCCCTCACGCCATAATCGTCAGAAGGCAAGCCAGCTTAGTCAACCCTGTGCTACGGGCCAGGATAATAATTGCTGTATTAATTGGTGTTGTCCAGGCTAGACAGAATATAAGAGATCCCACTGGGGCTAATAATTAATGTTTTTTTACCCTCTCTTTCTCTCCTCCTGCTCTACCTCCACCATCACAAGCACTCCCTGCCTCCGTTCGCTATATCATTAAGAAAGCGCTTCGCCAATCTGCAGGATGATGACGTCTCACAAGAGTATTTTTAGATAAGGCGGTGGACAACAGCAGCACTGTATCGCCCGTGTTGATTATGTTTATTTCGCTTCTTTAATCTCACGGTGCTAAAAGATATACGAGTATCATGTATTTCCTGGCTGTTCACAGTCGTCTGCGGGGATGAAGGGTCATGTTAAGGCCTGATAGAGAAGCTTGGGTTAAACCAAATTACGCTGGCTTGATGGGAGCATGATGGCAGGAAGCTTATAATACATCCAAGTGTGATACCTCACCCAAATGAATGAGTAAGAATACAGGTTTGTGCAGTAAGTGGTGTGTAGGTGTGCACTCTATTTTACTGGTCTTTGTTCTCTAACCAGATGGCTGCTGTACTGCTGCCCCTCCTGGTGTGAACCTGCTTAAGTTGCTTGTCGAAGCCCAGTGAGTCAGTCCACGCGGGCGATTGCCAAAGAGGAGAAAGGCGTTTTATTGAAAAGCACACAGGAGCTCCTGGTAGTTTTACGCAGCTCTCCACCTTCAGGAAACAGATAATTACAGGCTGCATTATGTGCTGTAGTATCATGTCAGAAAGTATAGTGGCTGCTGAATGCGCTATTACAGCATGTGTTCCATGATTATACTCTATGATCCTTTTAATGACAGATATGGGGATTTTTTTTTTTTTTTTTGCTCAGCTGGTATTTAGCACATATCTCAGTGTGACGCTTTTCTCGCCATTTAAGGGGGACGGACCCAAATATTTGGAACTAGTTTAGAGGAAATGGTCTAATAGGAATCTCACCGGGTTATTTTCAAGTATAAGCCCAACCGCACACTAACTTCCAGATCTGTCACAGCTTTAATTTAGTGACCTCCCATGGTGTACTTGTTCTTTTTATTTCTTTCTTTGCTTCCTGGATAAAAAAAAAAAAAATGATTGGGGGAATAACCCTTTCTTTTGGGGTGGGGGAGCTGATTGAAGGTCATTCAAACATGAGTACCTGTGCGGTGGAGATTAGGCAGTTTGGTATTAACAGGATTCATTTCATGTCATTTATGGAAATATAAGGCATGTCACAGAGACTGTTACCTAAAGCTGGTCATACACTGTACGATTTTAGCCCGTTTGCCGTGCAGTGTACGGGGGGGAACCGAGGATCAATTAACTCCTCCTGACCGGCCGATGGACAGTCAGATGAATTTCTGACATGTCCGAAATTTTGGTCGGCCGTCCACAGGCTCTTGCACAGTTGAAGCAGAGCCACGAGCCGATTCCCCAACGTCAGTTAATGTACAATGTACAATATATAGAGTAAAACGTAGCTAGCTTACCTCCAATTCTCTCTGCACAATGGACAAGCCATTCTGTCCAGGATGGCACAGATGATCAAGGCAGCATGTTTCTTAGCATTATTGTGAGACGTACAGACCTCTGCTGGCAAACAAACTTTACCTGCCTCAGAGCTTTCAAACAAATCTTTATTGACAACTGACAACAGCCAGAACGCCCCTCAGGGGCCGTACAGTAGAAGTAGGAATTACACAACAACATTTGTAAACTCGTACAGTGTATGCCCAGCTTAAACGTCCTCTCTGTTGTCCTCAACCAAGTCTATTTACTATATGCCTTAATTGTAGACACAGCTTTAATAAGGCCTAAACCAAGTGAAATAAACAACTCCTCTGCAACAACGTGCAGAGGGAATTGGCTCTGCTCTGCAAACGGGCAGGGAATTAGGACCGTGTAGAGGCTCTACTTTGTTAACAGTCCTGACAGGGTTGTTTGACCATCTGCTTTAATTACAGGTACTGACACACTCACAAGCTAATGCCTAAGTGTCACCCGTGCGAAGGTGCAAATTAGTTTCCACTCGAGGAACCAGGGTGTGCCACAAATCACGCTAACGACATCATTTGGCCTCAGGCATCGAGCACCAATCACCTAAAGTGTCTGTGATTATCAATTTAATCTGCTCTTTTAATTTTAGGAGACAGTTTGATTATTATTTATGGAAATACAGTATCATAAATAAAAAATAAAGATGTGTTTTTTTAAGTTTTTAGCATCCAGTTGCTGATCTTTTGAGAATTTATGTTGCATGAGAAACAGTTGGTGATACGTTACATGTGTACACATGTAGACGGTAGGACTGAATGTTGCCACCATGGTTGGTATTTCAAAGGTAAAGGTTTATGAAGCCTGCAGGGCAAATTAAACAGCTGCATTCCCGACATGCCTTGTTTTGCACCACACTGGCAGTTAACTTAACGAGAGTGTTGCGTTTGATTGAGTTCCCCTCTCTTTTCGTAGGACTAGATCAGTTTCCTGATTCGTAAAGTCAGACTGAGACTGCATCCAGTTAGACTGACAATTTTGGCCCCGTAATGCACCTCTCTGCTTTCCCTCTTCAACATCTGCAGCACCTCTGCAGAGGGCACGACACAAGGGAAACCTACAGTATTACTTTTCACTGTTCACCCGTGCTCACCTCTGACTCATGGGTGTTACCGGAGTGAACTATCAACTAATCAGCTTTCTACACATATCGGCCCGATGTCGACAGTTTGCCTGTTATTCTCTGTTCTTGTGTAGAAAAGAGTGAACTCTGCGGGGCTTAAATCAGGCAGTCATTAGTAGAAGAACAGATTGTCTTTTCTTCCACTGCCTCTGTCCTCTCAGATAAACAGGACTGAGTGCTGACATATGATCCCTTCAGCTAACACAGCCCATCCAACTGACGGGAGGAATAGTAATCAGGCACACAGTCACGTGGACGAGACCAGGTTGCAAACTTTAAACTACTTAACAGGATGGAAATGCAAAATGTAGTATTTGTTGCATGCACTTTTGAAGAATATTTAACGTCTATGAAAGCACTGTAAAATGTTTTGTTTTTTTCTAATTGAAACAACGGCATATTTAGTAGTTTTGTGAACTATTTTAACCACTCTATATGTTACACAGCCAGCATGCTACCAATGTTAGCTAAATATGCCGTCAAAATGTATAAATGTGACTCGTTAAACGTTTTATATCTAACCAAGGGCTGTCAATCAATTAAGATATTTAATTGCGATTAATCACATGATTGTCCCTAGTTAATTGCGGTTAATCGCAAATTAATCACACATTTTTTATCTGTTCAAAACGTACCTTAAAGGGAGATTTGTCAAGTATTTAATACTCTTATCAACATGGGAGTGGGCAAATGTGCTTGCTTTATGCAAATGAATGTATATATTTATTACTGGAAATCAATTAACTACACAAAACAATGACAAATATTGTCCAGAAACCCTCACAGGTACTGCATTTAGTATAAAAAAATATGCTCAGATTATAACATGGCAAACTCAAGCCCAACAGCAACAACAGCTGTCAGTGTGTCAGTGTGCTGACTTGCCCAAAACTACATGTGATTATCATAAAGTGGGCATGTCTGTAAAGGGGAGACTTGTGGGTACCCATAGAACCCATTTTCATTCACATATCTTGAGGTCAGAGGTCAAGGGACCCCTTTGAAAATGTCCATTACAGTTTTTCGTCGCCAAAATTTAGTGTAAATTTGTCTTTGAAAGCACTGTAATTAAACGGTAAATTACAGATGGATTAAAATTAGCACCAAACAACTGAACTCGTTTTGTTTTCCCCACAACACTTTGAAATGTCATTGTTAATCATCCGAGGTAGTCTAACCAAACCAGAAATCAAAAAGGGGTGGCTCTCCTTCTTGGCGTCCTAATGGTGTGTTTTCATCCAAAGCTAAACGTCTGCCTTTGTGATCTCTTCCTGCAGGAGCCTGGTGTTCTGTCAGCCGCCCAACCCAGGCAATAACTGTCATTAATTAGTCTGATAAATTACGTCCAAAACAATGACATGTTTAAATGGTCCAATTTAGCTCAAATCCTAAATGAGATATTACATCAAAAGCCAGCCATTTCCCTCTTTTAGCCCATTTAAAGAGGCACACTGCCTTCCTGAAAGCGTTTTAAAGGTTACGATTTCCTCAGATGATAAAGCGGTACCTTTTAATGAAATTCTAATTAGTAATTTCATGGACTTTGTAACCAACCATATCTGATTAGTGCACATTTTCACAGCCCACTTTAATTAAGCACACTTACAGTACAGTTTCAAACATTCGCCACTTGAAGATGGAGCTTAGCGCGTCAGAAAAACTTACTTTGTAAACACAAATGTTGCAATTTCCTTTTTTTAATTAGATTAAATTTGATTTCTTTTTGTGTTTGTAGAAAAACCTTTTTCTTTCCACGTTTGTAGCACATGCCCTTGAACATGAAAATGTGGTGATGATAAGGTTCTCATTACCTACCATGATTTTGGGTTATTATTTAAAATGATGACAACACAATTAGTGGGCACACATGTTTTTTCTTCTTTTGTGCTTTTCTTTTTTTTAATTTTAGGAACTTTTTGTCTGAGGTTGTCTGAGCAAACGCATTCCCAGACTTTAAATTTGTTGATTAAAGGTGTTGACTTGACAACGACAAACACAACTTTACATGGGAGGGGCTGTTACAGGTCGATGCTTCAACATGTTTTAACCACATTACAGTTTCCAAGTAGGTTGCATGTCTCCCGTCCCGTTTTGTCAAAGCCAATTACACACTGTTGGTGTGCTGCTGAGGCTTGGGGACCGTTGACTAAGGAGCCTGAAGACATAATCTGATTTCACTTTCATTCAAATCATTTTCCACTTTGAGATCTAATCCTGGTTTCACAATATGAACTCTGACCTTGAATACGAACCGGACTGCAGTCGGTATTTAAGGTTCATCAGAGCTCGATGTGGGAGTCTTCCCCTCACAGTGGAGTGCTTTTGACACAGCCTTCACCCAGCTGCCCCGCAGTGGGCCCCAGTGGACCCTCTCAGGTCCCTAACCACACAAGTGTTTCCACGGTGGCGAAACTGTTTCAGTCTGACTGACATCCCAGTGTTGGGGAACACAGTTATAAAAGTGCACAAAGCGTGACAGACCACCTTGGCCCTACCTCCTCGCCCCATCTCCCCTTTTAAACATGGAGTCCACCCTGTCAAGTCACATGCCGGAGCCGTAATTTAGACTAATAATTACCAGACATCACCACAATGAAACATCAGTGTCTGAACTTCTTTGGACCAAACTGAATTTTAATACATTTGGAAAAGGTTGGCCGGAGGCAGGAACCCCGCACACTGGGAAAAGGCAGCGCACATGTGGAAGCACTTTGGGAAGTGATAAATGATTTGAAATCCGCAGCGTCCCCGAAAATGGAAATTAGGCCGAACAGGTGTTAAATGGGAACCACTGGTGCATTTTGAACAGGGGAAAGAAAACGTCCCGGGTCTTCGGGGCCAGATGTGACAGGGCCGGGCCCAGGATGGGGAGGGCGTTGCTGAGTGGTCATGGCCCGAGGTGTGTGATGTGTGGAGGCCCCATGTGCATGACCTCCCCTCCAAGAAATAACGCACCGCTTGTGTCAGCTGTTCTGGGGGAAAAGTCCTCTCGTACCCTCCCCGTCGCCACAAATACGCTACTTCTCAGGAGCACATAAATAGAAATATTATCAATTTAGCTTTAGCGTAACTCGCCTTACAGATAACATGTGTAAAGCCATTTTTAGCTGTGATCTCTGTACATGTGAGGTATTCGAGCTGAAGACTACGTTAATAGCAACTTGAGCTCGCACATTCTCATCACCTCTGGCATTATTGCTAATTTGTATGGGTGCCGTCTTTAACGTAGATAATTGCCATAAATTGGAGCTTTATTCACAGTGGGTCAGGAAATGGCCAAGTATAACAACCATCAAGCGAGGAAGACTAATTCTCCCTCCGCTCTGTCTCATACTCTAACTGGGATTTTCAGGCCAAGGGAACTGGGCCGCAGCCTAAATGCTCGTGATTTCATTCACATCGTTCCTGGGGTCTGTTCACCTTAGGGAGCCATTCGAAATGTGATGAGTCATTTATATTGTCAGAGATAATGAATGAATAACAATATGTTGCTGGTGTTACAGAAAATAACCTAAGTAAGTAGGAAGAAACACGGGATTGGGTTTCATTGTTGGAGCAACAGTGAATATTCTCTCATTTTGGATAATCTGAGCAGCTGACACTACTGCCTTGTTTCCACACAGCTCTGTGTACGTATGCGAGACAACCGGAAGTTCATTCATTCCTATGGGAACCTCCGTGATATCCAATGTGTTTGCGAAACTCCTCCTTCAATTCTTTTTTTTGATTGATGAATACAGCTCATACATTTATATGTTTTTTTAAAGTGAAAAGTCTCAAGGTAGTTTGTAAAATAGTCACGAAAATGTAATCTATTTGATTTGTGTACATAGACGCAAATTTCCTTTTTTTTTCGTGATGCTCAGCACGACTTTCAACAACGCATTTTTCATGTGTTTTCCTACGAATATCCAGCAACACGTGACTCACGTGTCAATTTCCGCTCCTGTTTTTTAAAAATAAAACTACATAGTTACGTTTCGGAATAGATAGAGTTGGTTAGGCTTAGGCAACAAAACTACTTAGTGACATAACTTAAGTGCGGAAGTTACGTGACAAAAGCTACTAGTTAGCTTTAGGAAAAGATCGTTGTTTGGGTTAAAATAACTCCGGAAGTGCTGTAACTTAAGTACGGAAGTTATGTGACAGATCGATTTTTCAAACTGCTGTGCAACGGGGCTGCATATTTAGTAGTTTTGTGAACTATTTTGTTAAGAGACGTATGAACACCTATGCATGCACTCTATGTTACACTGCTAGCATGCTATCGATGTTAGGTAACTTAAAAATATATAAATGTGACTCGTCAAGACTGGTTGGTGAAAAACAGACAGTAACCCAAAGATATAAAAACACTGTTTTATATCTATGTTGTAACTTCTCTCCCATATCGACGGTGGTGATCCTATCCATCTATAAAGAGATGTATTTACTTGCGTTGAACACTAGGGGGGCGTATACTATATTTGGAGATTGCAGATTTACGAACATAAAACAAAACTGTGTGAAAATGAGGCGTTAGCAGCCTCTCTACCAACCTAAACACCCAACCTCTAATTTCCTCACGCACATACACTTTTACACATATCTTATCACTGTTTGGTAGACTTTCTTGGTGAAGTTTCTTTTCCCCCTTCCCCCTGTCAATCTCACTTTCTCTGCTGATTTCATGGAAACGTTCTCAGGCTTCGCTGAATCGTCCACTTGTTTTAGCTCAAAACTCTCAGGTAGTTTTGTCCCAGCTGTCCAAACAAGAGGAGTCAACATTAGGCACGTTTGCAGGCTCGGGTGATGTCGATGCTTGGTTATATATATATATATATCGCCTCGACCTGAGAAGATCCCAGAATGCATCACTCTGCTATACTGATGTAGAAAATGGACAGCTGTTGGGACTCTGTGGCACGCTGCCCAGACGGAGCCTAATCCTATCTATACATCAGCATAAGTTAACCATTTCATTAACCGCTGATGTGGGAAGGCTGCGCGGCTGCATTGTTTTGCCATGACACCACTGTATGGGAGTTTAATTGGCTATTCCATTAATAACACGGGCAAACTAATTTAGTAGAACCTGTCCTCTTTAAACCGCGGGAACAAAGAGTAGGAGGGTGGAAATCAATCTCAGCTTTGTGCCTGAGCCACTGACCCGTTCATGCTTTGAAGATTGCTGCTGTAAAAAAAAAAAAAAAAAAGCATCTGAGAAGTTATTTAACTACAAACAGAGCCTACCTTGCCCATTCCAGCTGCATAATCAGGCATAATAAGTGACTGCAAAGGTCCACTTAATGTATTTCTAACACTGGAGACCTGCTAATCCTGTCAGGGGGAGTGAAATGGAGGGGGGAACCGTGCAGAAGCCCAGCCATGGAGCTGAGCATTTAACTCCATAACCATGCAGGCAAATGCCTGGGCGCCTTTCACACAAAAAGAGAAAGAGAGGGAGAATAAGCCCAGCTTCATATTTCAACCCAAAGTGGGGATCCATTTTTCCGCTTTAGTGGCCATCGAGGAACAGTGGGAATAACAACAACAGCAGCCGCGGCAGTAACAGCCTGTCTCACTGGGCTGAGTCCTCATAAACCTACGCCATTATCACTCTCTTTATGGGCCTTTAAATAGAGAGCCCTTCAGATCAGCCATGTGTGCTCGACTAGGTGAACATCAGCCCCCTCGCTTTTTCTGGCGTTTGTAACAAGACATTTATTGCTTTTTTGAATTGGCTGCTTTGTCAATAATCATTGTAAAAATATGTTTCTTGCAGACGTCGTGTCCAGTATCCTGTATGTGTGGCTGTCAATCGATTAAAATATTTAATCGTGATTAATTGCATGATTGTCCATAATTAATCGCACATTTTTATCTGTTCAAAATGTACCTTAGAGGGAGATTTGTCACGTATTTAATACTCTTATCAACATAGAAGTGGGCAAATATGTTTGCTTTATGCAAATGTATGTATATATTTATTATTGGAAATCAATTAACAACACAAAACAATGACAAATATTGTCCAGAAACCCTCACAGGTACTGCATTTAGCTTAAAAAATATGCTCAAATCATAACATGGCAAACTGCAGCCCAACAGGCAACAACAGCTGTCAGTGTGTCAGTGTGCTGACTTGACTATGATTCACCCCAAACTGCATGCGATTATCATAAAGATAGCATGTCTGTAAAGGGGAGACTCGTGGGTACCCATAGAACCCATTTTCATTCACATATCTTGAGGTCAGAGGTCAAGGGAGCCCTTTGAAAATGGCCATGCCAGTTTTTCCTCGCCAAAATTTAGCGTGAGTTTGAAGCGTTATTTAACATCTTTCCCGACAAGCTAGTTTCTAGCTACGACTAGCTAGATTCCTTAGGTTTTCTAGTTACATATGATCGATTGTGTTAATGCGTTAAAGAAATTAGTGGCGTTAAAATGAGCTTACGTTAACTTTGACAGCCCTAGTTTGCACATGCGTACATTTTTACGTTAGCAGATTTTATTCAATAGTTTTTTCCGACATCTTCACAAGCTGTTTATTACTCCTTCCTATTTATTAAATTTATTTACCTGACGTGTGGCACAGCCAGTTTTAATGCAAGTTAAATAGCTGTGAAATGATAGAAAGCAAAAATCGGACATAACCAGAGGAAAAGCCTTCCAGCGCGGATGCCCTGTGAATAATGGAAGCATAAAAAAGGGAAGAAAACAAACAAAGAGCCCCAAATCAACAAACACACTGAGACTCATCAGATATCGCGTTTTCCCCAGCTCTGTTTGTCAAAACACCTTTTATGGTGGTCTTTGAAATTCAGGGGCCCCCATTAACAGTTCAAGCATATAATCACATCTCCGTAATGAGGTATTAATTAAGCGAGGGGCATCTATTGGCCCGCTAAACAGCCTCATAAACAATTGACAGGAGATTTGTGATTTTTGACTCCCTGACACCATTAAACAAATCAATATTGGGTTTTGCAGACATGCTCTCCGGCTGGCTCTCTCTGGTCTTTGCCAATCAGCTCTGTGGAATACTAATGAGGGAATTAACTGCCTCATATTCCGCACGTGTCCCATCAAACAGATCCTTATCGAGGGAGTCTCATTTGCATGGAAGAAGACTCTGCTTTGTAGGTAAAGATTTCACAATATGTCACTCATTATGCCAGCCCACCCCACCCCGACTCAATCTCCCGTCCCTCCACTTGTCTCTTATTTTCTCTCTTGAACACCCCCATGACCACCAACACTCACATTTATAGGCCCTGTTTGGTCTTCTAGTCCTGCACAGAAATGATGATGTAACATAATAAACACAATAATGGTTTTCAAGTGGCGTGTTTATCCTCAGTATTTCTGTTCAGATTTCCTCCCACCACGCCTACAGTACAGTGTTCTTTGAAATAACTGCCTGTTTGTTGTCGCCCGCCATTGCGCTCCTTTTGAGTGCTGCAGTAATCTTGTTTGATGAATATTGTGCTTAGAGTGCTTAATGATGTTTGCTGTTCAAATTACAATGGTGAGTCGTCCAAACCTGCTTTTCCATTGAGTGTTACACAGTCTAAAATAGTGTCATATGCTGCAGACGGCTTTTTTTTTGTACAATGTGTGTTTAAAATAAGAGAAGCAAGTCTTTATCTTTCTAAATTAAAGGCACCCAGTGGAGTTTTTGACCACTAGTAGCGCTATGGAGCAATGCTTTTATGATTGGATGCCAGTTTTGTTTGTATCTTGCATGTGCAGGAGAACGCATGTGCACGCGTGCGAGCGTTGTTGGTGGTGCAATTCACATCTTGGTGGCGGTACCGCGGCAACAAACGCAGCATTGTGCTCGCAAGCAAACATGGATGTAAACAACGCACAATTTAAAATATTTTTAAAAACACTTTTGCTTTTCCTACTATGACAAGTCAAAATGTCTGCCATAGAAACAGCAGCCTATTGTGTATTGTGAATACCTGCAAACTCATCGCCTTCCAGCAACAATCGCCGTTTTTAGTGTCAACCAGATCATTCGTGTGAATCGTGTAAATAATTAAAAATAATTGTTTAAATATCGTTCAAAATAACCCTCGACCTTGGCGAAGGTGTGTAGCTTTTATTTTCATAGCAAACATTAACATGCATTGTTAGTGTCATGTTTGGAGGCTACGGTGCGGCACTTTATTTGCTTCAGGTTCAAGTGAATTACGCAATGATTGTCCGTGGCATGCAAGAGTTACGGCACAGTGGCCGCTGCCTTACAGAACAACACAACGTAAATAACATTGCACACTAGTATTAACTAACTTCATGGCGTTTTTTCACCTCAGTTACCAGTGGTGGAAAGTAACTAACTACATTCACTCAAGTACTGTACTTAAGTACAAATTTGACCTACTTGTACTTTACTTGAGTATTTCTATTTTCTACTACTTTACTTCTTCTCCATGAATATTATAATATTAATATTATAATTATAATAATATGATATTATTGTCAACTTGATGTATATATATATTCAATTTGATGCTACTACTTTTGTACTTTTACTGAAGTTGTGATTCTGTGGCCCATCTCTGTTGTTGGACATTGTGATTAAAAGAATTGAAATGCAATAAGACTAATTTTAAGTAGTTTTTTTGTTGTATTCTAATCTCAAAACCCTCCAAAAGGCTTCGTTTGCGTATTAAATTTTTTTAAACACCCCTACCTGATTTTAGTTTTGTATCCTGTCACCCTTTCCACTCGTCTACAGCTTGCAGCTCTGATTGTGTATGCAGGATTGTAATGCACTACACCAAAATGATCACCGTGATGTGATCAAATGTCAAACGGAGTTGGAGCTGCATTCATTGCGTTTCCTTGCAGCATTACATTCTCCAAGTTTAGGTTTCAGCAGGTGAGCCCAGAAGGACAGAGCATCTAATTTAATATATCTTGGGAGTGCTCACCCCAGGAAAATGAGTGACAGGGGATGGCCTGTTGTCTTTGTGCTGTGTGTGTGGCCGCGGGGCGGTGAGTTAATGCAGGAGATTGACTCTTAATTGCAGTGGGGAACGCTCATCTTTTCTCATTAATGAGACGGAGCCAGAGCCTGGAGATTTTCTCATCACACAAATACTCTCCTGCACCGGCCAGGTTAAGTGCTGTTTAGATTATTGGCTTCCTTGCATATGATTTCTCCCGAGTTCTATGTCTCCAATCGTGAGCACAAGCAAAAAGATGAGATGGGAGTGAAGCAGGGGTTAAGGGAAGTTGTGTGTGTGTGTGTGCTTGCTGGGGTAGGAGGGGGGGGTGTCTCTGAAGTGAGGCAGTCACATGTGTGATACTAGTCCAGAAGAGGCAGGGCTCAATCCAAGGGGCTGGTGAAACCTCTTCATAGAGCCTAACAAGGCAGATGAGAAGGCCATTTATGGGATCATGTTTCATTTGCATTTTGTCCAGCCTCCAGATCAAAAGACAATCTTAATTTGAGGGCTGCACCAATAGAAAGTGAGTGTTTCCTGATGGATACAGATGTTGCGGCTGAGGCAGAGCACAGGCGGCGGAGGAGAGGACTGCTGCGGGTCTGTCTGTCTGCCTGTCTGTGTGTCTGGAGGTGGGGGTTAACCTCCGCCTAAAGAACGACCACTGGCTCCCCATGATGCATAACCGTGAGGGATTAGAGAGCACAAAGCAGCAGACTGTTTGGTGGAGCACTAAAATGTGCTCCTCCGGGGCTCATTGAAAAATGATTGCCGATTAAGTGTTTGAAGTCTGCCAAAGACGAGTGTGCGTTTTTAGTGGGACGACGATGAAACTCTATCTTTCCTGCTTATGCAGGCAATTTTCCCTCTCTTTTTCCACTAACTGTACCATGATGTGTGTTCTCTTGTCGCGCCTGGAGTTGAGGTTGCCAAACTCATTTCACCTCTTGGACCCCAGCTTGACTGGAAGCCAGACAACCAAAAGTGATAAGAGTGAATTAAGCTGTTACTCTCCAGCGGGAATGTTATTATACCGCCAGAGAGAGGCATTGATTTCCTTATGAGAACAACAGGTGAGCTTGTAGAAAATAACTCAGAGTCCACCTAAATAGCAGGTAATACCGAGCCTATAAAGATAAAATTATGTGTATGTAAATAAAGAGGATAAGGCTCAATAACTCAATTCACACATGATAAATTGGGTCATGTCCTCATACCATATTTAGAGCACCATAATAGTCACCATTTCTAGGGGGTTCTATTTAAGTTTCAAGTGTCTTTATTCATCATATTCGCACAACAATTAAAGCAAGCAGTCATTTGCAATAAAAATCTTGGGTCTCAGGTATAAAAATTGTATATTAAAAAAAGTAAAAATATAGGGCTTAAATATTAACATACATAAATATAAAATAAGTAATGTAATGTAAATGTGTGGGAGGCAGTATTTAAAATGGATAAGCTGAATGTAAACAGGATGTAGTATGGATAAGTAATAAATATATAAATACACAGAGGTGTAAACAGTTTGTAAAATAATAAGTAGAGTATATGGAATATAAAGCTAAGTTGGCAGTATAGTGGTAAATGTGCTAAAATGTTTTACTTTTCGAATGGTATTTTTTTCGTGCATGATTTGGCGTTTTCTTCTGGTATTTACTTACAGAATAATGAAGTATGGCTTTAAGTCGGCAGCGATGGCAGGGTCAGTCAAAGTTGCCCTGCAGAGGCATATGGAACTGTGCTTCCTTTGATTAATTGAACCCCTAAGAAGACTAATACTCTGAAGTGAACTGGAGGAAATAATTTGTGCGAGAGACAATGTCGAGAGCGATGACAAACATAGCTTAGTGTTTCCCTGGTTGCACCTCAATTCCCCCACGATGTCAGCTTTGAAACTGCGGCACTCCTCAATATATTATCATGTTACACTCATTTGTTTTCATTATCGCATCAAAGAGGATCTGGTCATGCAGCGGCCATTTTCTGCTGTACGGAGGCCTAGAGAACAAATGTGACTCTGGAGTCATTCTGGGGTTATACAAACAATGAGGAATCCGCAGTTTAATAAAGGGTTAGACTCACATTCTTATGTTACTACCTAAAGAGAGCACCAGCCACCGGACTTCACAGTGAAAAAAGTTCTCAGTGTTGCCTCCTTTTGAACTAATAAGAGCTTTAAATTAGTTCCTTCAAATAATCGCATGATTGTCCATAGTTAATTGCAATTAGTCGCAAATTAATTGCACATTTTTTATCTGTTCAAAATGTACATTAAGGGGAGATTTGTGAGGTATTTAATACTTGTCATGTATTTAATACTATGCTTGCTTTATGCAAATGTATATATTTATTATTTGAAATCAATTAACAACACAAAACAATGACAAATATTGTCCAGAAACGCTCACAGGTACTGCGTTTAACATATAAAATATGCTCAGATCATAACATTGTAAACTGCAGCCCAACAGGCAACAACAGCTGTCAGTGTGTCAGTGTGCTGACTTGACTATGACTTGCCCCAAACTACATGTGATTATCATAAAGTGGGCATGTCTGTAAAGGGGAGACTCGTGGGTACCCATAGAACCCATTTATATTCACATATCTTGAGGTCAGAGGTCAAGGGACTCCTTTGAAAATGGCCATGCCAGTTTTTCCTCACCAAAATGTAGCGTTAGTTTGGAGCGTTATTTAACCCACTCGACAAGCTAGTATGACATGGTTGGTACCAATGGATTCATTCGGTTTTCTAGTTTCATATGATGCCAGTATCTTCACTATAGCTTTAAAAATGAGCCCGCTACAACCTCCGAAAGATCAATTGCGTTAATGCGTTAAAGAAATTAGTGACATTAGAACAAATTGCGTTAACGCGTTATGATCATGTTAACTTTGACAGCCCTAATCCAAACCCTATTATAAAAACTCAACTCAAAATTTGATGTCACAGCAAGACTAGGCATGAAAGCTGTGTTTTCCCGCAACTAGTGTTAGTAAACAATGCCAGAGTTTTGTTTAAGGGCTGTAAAAGGAGCTGAGTGGGGTATGTTAAGTAGTCTCACAGAGAAGCTGGAGGGCGAGGGGTGAAGGGAGAAGCTGGCCCCAGCGGACAGGTGGAGGTAAGCTGAGAGCCGTACCACCCAAGGGGAGGATGAACTTGAGACGTGTCCCTCACCGTCCTGTGAAGGTGGAGGTCAGCAGACAGCCACGCTGATCGGCCCAGATGCCCCCAGTCAGCAGGAAGCACCGGACCCTTCTTCCCTCAGATGAAATGAAGCCTCCGGCGGGCCGGGTCAGTCACAATTAGGACTCATAAAATATAATCAAAACCTCAAAAGCTGGGCTGCAATACTCGGGTGGTCGGGACCAAACAGAGCACATCTTTGTCCTGAGAGAGGGATTTACTCATGCGTGAAACAAACACACCTTGTTCCAATGACTGACATGTATCTCTCAAACTACCACCTTTAAAGCTAGAGCCGACTTCTGATTTAAAAAGAAAGAATTAATTAGGAAACTGCGATTCACACACTTTTTTAAGTGTCACAACCCCTTCATAGGAACCTTCTCAACTATATATATGGCTTTTATGCTAATCTTCCTAAGACATCAGAATATGGCGATAACCGTCTGTAAGCCCAGAGGTTGTTTGTTTTCCACCAGCATCTCTATCTAAGGCAGATTTATTGTTTGTTTTTGAAATCTGGTAATTAAGGCAGCTGCAAATTTGTATTTCTGTTGTCTGAGGCCTCGGGCCAGGATTAACAGCATTTAGCATTGTGGAGAATACCCCGCCCCCCTTAAATAGGCTAGATAAAAAACATGGAAAGATGAGTTTGTGTCGTGGTAATATACACAGAGAAAGGCTGTTTATGTAATTGTTAAAAAATTGAGTCATTAATTGATCATTCACACACGTTTGGGACGTTAAGGAAAGCTGCCAGTAACCGTTGTATCTAGTAAATACCGTATGCGTGTAATAAATTACAGACACAGGACAGTCATCCAAAGTTTATCCAGCTCTTCTGACAGATCAAATGTGGAAATGACTAATAAGTAATATTTATGTTTCTTGCACTTCAAGGCTCACAGCGGACATAAATCACATATTCTTAAGTGAAATAATTACAGCTACACCTGCGTTTGGATTGTGGTTTTGACACCAAGGTGACGCACGACGCCAAAAGGTATTTGGAATGGCCATTGCTTTTCGACACTCATTACCGCGGTATTACAAGAACACGTCAAGCACGAACATATTTCCCATTTCTGCAGTACAACTTGAACAAAGAGTTACATTATAGCCCAGGAATCCTTCAGACGCTCACTAGGCCTTATTTGCCCCAGGCTGCACCCATGGGTGACATCTCAACTCCCTGGCTTATTACACCTGCCTGTCAAGCCTCGGTCTCTCAACCTCTTGCTCAATAACAAACATGATTTGAGCTGTCACCGGGGGTGACCCGCTGCACAGACTTGCTCACCAAGAGGAAGTTTTCTGTTAAAGACAGCGCGTTTGAAAGCAGATGAAGGTGATAAGCCAGATTGAGCAGGTAATAAGTCATTTTAACTGATTCATCAGTTAACTCATTCTGACGTGCTGATATCCACACTGATAATATCTGCTACAAATTATAGGCTATGAAAAGATCAACTTTACAGGTTCACTGATGTGACAGTAAGAGATTTTGCCTGTAGATTATGAAACCTCAACCTCGGTTTACAGACGGTCATAATTTACATATTTTTCAGCCAATGTTCCATCGCTAAAAGTAGTAAACTCTGTGCTCCCAGCAGCGTCTCTATAAATTTAAAACTGAAAGAGAAAAAGGTGACACTGTAGCCTGTTTTCCCCTCTTTTACAAGGTTTGTTTTTCTATACAATAAACAATACGGTCGGTTTAATAAACATGAGGGGCCACACAAATAAATTCTGTATATTGGACTGCTTTTCAAATAAATTAATTTCTGTTTTCACACACTTGCCAGTCGATAGAAGACACATCAGCAATGTAGCCGACAGTATACCCAGTTTATTAAAGTGTATTAAGCCTGTAGTGAACAGAGAAGTATACACTTTGCATTTCCTGCAGTAGCATTTGTGTTTGAAGTAAACAGAGGAACTCAGTAGTTAGTATTAACAGTGATGCATCACAGAAAGTAAGTTATGTTGCTATAGTAGTCTGCAATTTACATTTGCACTTGAACTGTACGTTATTTGTAGTTTTGTTATGAAGATAACCTGTTTGAAGTCATAAAGCAAATGTCAGGATGCAGGTTTGTAGGTATGATGTAGGTAGATGAGTATTCCTCTGTGAAGTTGCAAGCTTGTCCAGAGTTGAGATGAATGAAGCTGGGAGCTCTCCTGTAGTCAAACCTCAGCATGTTCTGACTGACACTCACAATCCAGTCTAATAAGCAAGGGCTTACAGCACCTCAAGCAGATCCGATTTGACCAGAGTTTATGTTGTGTTACATTTAGGGATGCACCGATGCCACTTTTTTTCATACCAAGTACGAGTACAAGTACTTACAGTACATCTAGGGTCCTTGCCGATACCGAGTACTGATATGAGTACTTAATAATACCATTACAGTTCTAACAATGACTTTGAAAACATGTTTTATTTTCATCAGATGTTCCTCACTTTCTGACTGTATCAAATTAAATATACAACATGAAGCTCTTGCTGACATTTTAACAACAAGAGCACAGTTTGCAGTAGTGGTGTTAATAATTAACCGTTTAAACTCTTTGTCTCTTGCACCTCATCAAATAATTAGCAGGTCTGTATTTAATAGCGGCGCAACGGTTCAACAAGCCCAAAGTTCGGTTTGTACATCATTGAAAGGTTTGGTTTTGCGTCCCTAATAAGCACAGTATCGGATACTGGTTTCGGTATCGGTGCATCCTTTAGTTACATTGATGTGGAACAGCTGGAGAACATCAAATGGCATTGCTTCAGATATGAAATAATTTAGAACTGCTGACATCACGGCAATATGTACACGTGCAACTGTCGATCCATTGAAATTAGTATTTGCAAGAAACTGTATAAATGATCTCCGTTTTGTTGTATTAGTAAGTACAGAACATGAATGAATACAGTCTGACATTGTGAATCTGCAAAGGTAGAGAGTGTGTGTCAGAGGAGAAGTTTATTTTTCCTCATACATTCCTCCACCTTAGCTCTGTCATAAGCTATTTTCTGCTCCACTGCAAATCCTAATTGATCGAGCTCAATCTTAGCTTTACATTACATGGGCAGATGACATCACTTGATACAGATATTTTGCGCCGCTCTCGCAGGCTAATGTTGTTTTGCCAGCTTTATGGCAACGCACTGTCTAGACAAAGGCGTATGTACACAGAAATCCAGTGTATAAATGTTTAGACAATCATTATTTTAATTTAAAAATTTTAAGGTTGACTTGTCTTTGGTGGAAGGTGCCTGTCATTGTTGGATGGTGGCAGCGCGAGTGTTATGCTAAGGCCTCCAGTGCTTTGGTCTCTTTCAAGCTCACATGCTTCAGGAGGCTAAGTCAAGAGTGAGGAGACAATAGTGTAATTTATTAGATAGCAGAAGATCGGGCTCGGCTGTCAGTCCTGGTTGTCTCAAAGGTTCTACTATTATTGTTTCAGTTATGAAGCAATGATGGAAGTAATTTTGTGTCTGTCATTTCTGACAGTCAGCGTTCTCATAATATAATAATCCCTTTATAATCCTCCACCATTTAAACACGTGACATATGATTAAATACTGTGGAATAGTTTCTCATACAAAATGAAAACCAGGTATCTCCTGTCAATTCTTTAAGTTTTTTTTTAATAAAAGTTTGAGTTTATGTTCTGGGTTTTATAAGCGATCATAAACCCTAGAAGGAGAGATTTCTCAATGCCGTCCATATGTTCAATTAAAGTTAAAATATGACTGCACAAGAACATTGGATTTATTCTGCCGTTGTGGTCAAGTACAAAAGTAGTTTGACAGCAGCATTTTTCAGCCGTAATGTCTTCCTAACACCTTACATCTCAGCACCAAGAGCACATTTTCTTCCTGCATACCATAGTCTTTCTTTTTAACAAGACAATTAAGACGTTCTCAAACATCAGTCACTGCAGGCTTTATTGGCATTCATTTCTTCAGGGTAGTACAGCAGCCTCCCAGAGGGGCTGCTAAATCAACCTTAAGACCTACGACTAGTGCTTTAACCCCTTGACTACCTCTCTCCAGCTCCTCCCCCTCTCAAAGCTTGTCCTTTAGACATTTACTAATAAACAACAGGTCAGCACCTGCGATGGCAGGTGATTTATTTGACCCTGAGCAGCCATGACGAACGCGCCGTGGGGAGAGAGGCGGGGTGGAGGTTAAGGAGGAGAAGATCCTCACCAGAAAACCAGCTCCACAGCCCCGGAGGCCTGGAAGTCAACGCCCCCACTGTAAAGCACTTACTGCTCACTTCGTTCTGCTTCTCATCTGACTGTTTTCTTTATTTCCCCAGTAAAAGACAGCAGAATTGTTCCCGTTTATCACCATGAGCTCATAAAAAGCCTGGAGGATAAAATAATCACTTGTGCGGCGGGTGAGAGGGGGGGGGGGGGGGAGTTGAGGTGTGTCCCCAGTGTGTGACATCACTGAGCCGCACAACATTGTCCGACCTCCTCCCAAATAACTACACCCAGTCTCTGCTACCTGCCAGGCCGGTCACACTGGGCCACCATGTCGTGGACCAATGATAACGGATTAAAGCATGTTTCCCCTGCATCTGTCCAATGGATTGAGCTGATCAGACAAGGTACAGTGCAGGATGTTGTCCAAGGACCTAACTAGAGCAGAATTATTGAGTAACAGGAAATTAAAAAATTCCTGCAATGCCGATCCACCACTCAAAGCAATTCTTTTGCAATCTGGCTTGCCCCCTCTCTGAACTCCGGCCATTGGGGGTTCATTTTTTTTTGTCACCGCCGAAATATCTCCAAATAAAAGTCAGAAAAAGGAACAGCAAAGTCATAGTACCTTTGCTTTTTTACATCATAACAGTACAGCGTATACTGGATTACTACATGTGTACATTACTAACATTGAACCTGAGCGATAACACAGCTCCCAAAAGTTAATGAGAATACAGGGAAGTTTAATGATTGCATTTAGTGAGATTTTAGGTTGCCTGGTTCATCCATTTGGGATATTTACTTAGCTCCCCTTGCCAAATGCAGATAGCTCTCTAGCTGTTAATTCCCCGCATAATACATGGGATAAAGGCCTAAATGTCCCACTGTTCCAAATCTCCCCTGAATAATTACACTGAAATTGTATTCAACATTTATGCCTCTTAAGAGACGGATCCTTTTCCAGGAATTACAGGAAAAGGAACTAATATCTTACAAATCAGACCTTCATCTTACGGTGTGGGCAGTTTCCTCTTGAGTCAGGAAAGTCACCATAGGTGTTTTCAGACCAAACAGGGCTTTTTTTCTGTTTGCATTCGCACCGCCAATAGGAAGGCTTAAGTGACGTTAGCCGGCCAGCGCCGCACGCACACATCTCCAGCTGGGAGATCGGTAAGGCGCCTAGTTTGCTACGTTTCACAAACTCTCTTTCTATTAAGTAATATAAGAATAAATAAACAACTCTGTTGCATGCCACATATAAACTCAAGCAAAACAGCCGTCATGAAAGTATGAATCTGCTATCGTTCTGCGGCTCAGTGGGTGTGCTTTGTGGTACTGGGTTAGCCTTTGTGCTACTGGTTTAGCGCGCTGAGCTGTGGCTCTCACGTTCTTTGGCTCAGTGGTTGTGTGCTCATGAACAAGTTAACTTCTGGACTTCACTGTCGGCCCATTTGTCAATGTTTTCTTCCATTTAGTTACATTAGAAAAGGTGGTTGCCGGTGCTGCCTTTGCTCATATGTTTGACCAGTCCAACCCGTTCTCACTCCCAACTCGTCAAATACCGCCGCTGGTAAGTGCCCCTCAGTATCGTAAACCGACGCACGGAGGCGCCCTTTAGCAGCAGTATGTGACGAACCGGGCTTTCAACTAACTTCCAATGTAAACCCTCCCGCGGCATTATTCGACGATCGTAGCAAATGGCGTAGTATTAATAGCATGAGAGTCCGCTAAGGGTGGGCGGGAGGTGTTGTGGATGGGTCAAACAAACACAAGACTTTCAACCAGGAGACCGATGTTCGTGTCCCGAACTAAAAGTAAAATTGACCTATTTTGTCACATCAGTCTTTAGCCACGTGACTTGTTAGTATCAGTCGTTAGTCAGTGAAGTTAACGTCATCCACGACCGTTTCCTAAACCTAACTAAGTGGTTGTGTGGCCTAAACCTAACTTGCTGTGAAAATGGAACTTTATTTTGAAAGGACACTATGCATGTAATGAGCGTATATTGACACGCCGTCCCTGGTCCGTCCAAACGTAACACAAGAGGGGTATCCCATGCGGAGGGGCAGTGAACCATCACGGTTCCTCTTGTGCTGGGAAAGTATCTACCTTAAAAAAAGAAGCTAAAAAAATCCCTCAAAACGGCGTTCTAAGAACTACGATCGTTCCTAGTTCCTGTGGGACACAATAAAAACTAAGCTCTTAGAACTAGTTCCTCCGGTCTGAAAACGCCTCTCATGTTACCAAAACCACATAATGCCAATCACAGCAAACATGGATGAAAATAAAATGCTTTGACTGTAACAGACATGTTCAGTCATATATTTAAAGTTTTCATTTTACATGAACAAAATCAGACAGATGGAAAATTATTACCCCATGAAACGACCTCTGAGCCGGACTGTGTGCTTTTATGTGGGTGTTATTATGAGTTATGTGAACACATTACACAACCACCTTTAAGTTAGAGCAGTCAGTGTCTGTAAAACTGTAAGCAGGTGTGAATGAGAACTGAACAGAAGTATCAAACTGTGACCGCAAGCCCTCGGCAACCTTTTAGACTCAGTAACGCCGACTTTAAACCCGCATGTAAAATATTAACAAACGGAGGAAAAATTACAGGTGCATTATTTTAGATTTCAGCAGCATGTGGGAACAGTTAATGCGCCACCACTAATGTGGCCGAGCTGGCTGCTCTCATTAGCAGGATGGCTGAGGCGGGAGGGCCGGGGCGCAGGGTGATGGAGAACATCCAGGCCTATTTGTTCAAGACTTCAGCGCACCTAAACGCTACATGACAATTTTGTGAATTCACTTCCTGCTCCGAGAGAGAGACACTCCTCCAAAAGGCAGTGCAGCTGGGATCACGCACATGCACCATCAGTCCTCCGTTACCTCATTTTAACCCCAAACAGATCAGGGTCATAAAGTGTGCGAGTAGTTCATTTGTTTTAACCATCTGAGAGCACCAGATGGGTGGGGTTTACTCAACTGGAACAGTCCAGACAGCGTCACAAAGTGTTTAATTCACAGTTCTTTCCTGTAATGGTCAAAACAATTTGGTATTACATTGTTAATGTTTCATCTCTCACCTCATCTGGCCTCAGGACAAGACACGTCATCATGGAGGTCAGAAGATGAAACATTGAAACTAGAATAGTCTACAATTATGTGTGCGCTGCAGTAAATCTTTAATTTCGGAGGCTACATCACTTACAGCACCACAACTAAGAAAGTCTTGGGAGTGTGCACGTTGTTTCCTCCTCTTTGTTAATTGTATTGTTCTCTGTGGTGGACAGTTTTGGAAACCTTTTACGGGATCCACTCTTGATGAAATTTCTCACTTCTTTAATACAGTATGTACAATACAATTTCACACCACTTGCCTTGTGACAGGAAAATAAAACAAGGTAATAATATGTTTGGAAAGTACAAAAAAAAAAAGGAGATAAATCAGCAGTATGTCCACAATGACCTGAAATATAATTTTTTTGACCACTTGGGGGCAATGCAACAAGGAGTAAACACCTTTTAAGTTGCAAACGTGTTAGCGAACAGTTGTTTATTTACATGTGTATTTTCAGCAGACACAGAGCAACATTAGTATTTATGTGGAGCTGTGTTTCTGGCACCTGATAAATGGAAGTCTCATATTTACTCTCAAAGCTCAAAGCGTTTTGCAAAGTCTGCAGGAATGCATACTATCATTATTATTACTACTGTTCGTGGACACTGAATGTAATGTCCTGGAGGCCATGCCCACCATGGTCATGTGACCGTGACCACGCCCACCTCCCGTGTCCCAAATTCCATCTGGTAACCATACGTAAAACCAAAAATATGAGATAAAGACGCTAAAGCGCTCCATAGAGCTGAGAGGAACTGCAGAGACAAGTTGACTATAAGTGACACCTTTCACATTACATCTAGTCCTTTGACCCGTTGTCAATATAAAAATATTTATTAGGGTAGCTTTAAGCAAATGCGACTCGATGCTGGTCTGCTCCTGAACATTACCTTATCTGTGTTTTACGATTGTTCTTGTGTAAACGGTCATTGCAGTCACTTTTAGGTAAGCAGAAAGTTAAATTAACTAGCTAGAAAGAGTCAAACTGTCCAACAATCTGGGAGCACTCTGCCTATATGACACCAAAAACGCATTTAATATAGTTGTGTATACTTAACACCTCATACAAAGTATAGCTGTGTTTGGCGCTGTCATGTACATTACATCAACCTCAACCTAATTCTGTTCCGTCCAAACAATCATTTGGATTAATTGTCAAAGAAAATCTCCCGTACACAAACACAACGGTGAACTCTTGCCTTGAAAGCTTGTGTGTGTGTGTGTATGTTTGTGTATGTGTGTATTACAGCAGGTTATTTTTCTCTCTGTCACAAATGTGAGGACTTGAGTGGAGTGTGAGTTGTGTTTGAAAGGTGGTAAACCCGCTGAGGCTCTTTAATTTCCCCCCTCTTCACCAGCATGAGGGATGGTTCAAAGGGTGACTCTCTGACAGGGCATGTGATCGCTCCTCCGTCCTTTATCTGCCTCCCCACATTAGCACGTAAATGAGGCTGCACTTTGGGTTTTGGGAGCTGAAGCGTGCTCAGTGTAAACAGGAGTTGTACTGTTATCATTATTGGACAGATTTCTGACATCCTAACACCTCCGTTTCATTAACATTCAAAAGGGCTGGGATTTTGACACTGCCTCTGTTTATACAGATTTCTGAATACTTTGCGGTGGGGATTGTATACAGAATACTGTATACATAGTATCTCCACTGTTGAGTGGAGTTATACACTTCCATACTGGCAACCTAAGCATTGTGGTGTAGATGGATAATTTTCCCACTAAAGGCCGTTACATAGCGGCAGCGTTTATTTCAAGTGATTCATTTGCACGTCAATATATTTTTTCGAACTACTGTTTTTGTCATGAATACTTTCACAGCTCTTCTTCACTGGACGTGATGCGAACGAGCGATTGAACATCAGATTGTTTCAGTTCTTACCAATGAAGATTCCGTGCAACAGCGAACAGGCAAAGCGATATGTCGCTTGTTTGAAAAAACACTCGCCCTGGCTGTATTTAAGTTTCGCACACCTCCAACCTATTTTCACAGGTCAAAATCGACGCTGACAGCAACTGACAGCTAATCGATATTGCGCTCTCTATGTAACGGAGAGTGACATCGCTTGTAGTATATCTGAACAATTTTTCGCGCTCGATTTGCCAGAGTTCGCTTGGTCCCTGTATGTTAAAACAGAACGCGAATATCACGTGGCAAAAAAGCATTTTTTTACATAACAAGGTTGATTTTCTGAGCTTTCTCAACGCGAAAAAAAGCATCAACCAATCATGTTGTGCGGAACCGGATTAGTTGCTCAACAGCACGGAGGCTCCGTAGGCAAACTTTACTACTCCTTACAACCTTGAGAAAGGCAGCACATACCAGATCCACTCTTTCCATTCTTACCTTTCACAATAAAAGCCCGAGACATATACTATTCGCTGGAGAGTATTTATCATTTTCGTGTCCTTTATTCCTCACGCCCCTGGTGTGTAAAGGCCTTCTTGCTGAATGTTGGAAAAATGTGTCTTTACACTACAATCAGACCGTAAAGATGATTTGGAAGACATGATGACCATAAAAGCTAGCTTTTAGTGCAAGTTGGAGCCAACATTGTATGTCTAATTAGCTACAGTGCTATATTTCAATGCGGCTTGCATATCGGTGTTGATGTGTATGCTGGAGTGTGTTCTCAGGCCTACAGTGGGGTGACTGCAGGGTCCTGAAACTCCATTGTGATTTGAGCAGAGCTTATCGCATGGGAGAGAACTGGCAGCCTCTTAAAAGGTATTATATGTGCTCTCGTTCTCCTTCCCTCTGTCTGACAGGAGCCCTTGGGATGAAAGGGAAAAGCAGTGGAAAAAGAGACATCGGTTCCCGACATGGGGAAGTCTTTGTTTCTATTCTCTCCGTCCCAAGTCTCTCCAGGAATCCTAATTTCCACCATTCACCTACCTATCGGCAGATAAAAGCTGGTTGAAGGGGGGGATTTCCTCAATTGAGACAGCTTGTAACCAGTCTGCATAAGGGGGGAGCCGCACAAAGCTCTGGAGTGAGAGGAGGTTGGAGCGCAGATTTCAAATCGCTTTGAATTCGAACACAGTGGTGAGCGAGTTGTTCTAAAGGACGTTTTCACAGAGGCTGATCTGAAACCTGGCTGGGAATCTCTGAGCCGAGAGTTTGGATAAGAACAGTGACACACGACATGAGATCTCCACGAATCCTAAATGTTCCCAAAGCGAAGATGTTAACGCTGCTTGTGAGAGACTGAGCCTTGTTTCTCATTATGTCGGTTTCTTGAAACCACTCTTATTAGGGCTGTTTTCTTTTTGGGGGGATGGTGCTTAGATGGTGATGTCCAAGTTCAGGGAATGCCAGGCCTGGCAGCTGACGTCCTTAATGCGGCTGCTTGGCATTAGAATGAGGGAGGGGGAAGTCCATGCCAGTCTCTGGGGAGTGGGAGGTGTTAACTTCTAATGGCTTTCTCTGCCACAGCCCTGACATCTGCAGGGCTCCCAGCAAAAGAGAGTGAGGCCTTTTTGAAAAATTAATGGAGCTGAATGCATCTCACAGCAAGGAGAGGGCTGGATTAATCAGCACATTAAGGGCTAGCTCCGGATTGGAAATAATTATTGGAGCTGACAAGGTGCAGAGGTGCCAGTGCCAGCTCCTTTCAGGAATGCATTTTAAAAAGCAGTTTAAAAAGCCTTCAGATGTTGGCATTATCTTGCGTGACCAAATTAGGAGCAAATGAGAAAAGTTTATCTGGCATTTTGGAGTATTGAAAGAGCTTAGGCTTTATAAATTATACAGTGTGTGTTTGTGTGCGTCAGCGTGTGTGCATGTGTGTGTGCACAAAAAGGGTGCAGATGTGTTTTCTGTAAGTGAGGGGAAGGGATGCAGGCAATGAGAATTATGGGCAAATCCTTTTTCACAAAAAAAACACACCATAGGTTTCAGATTAAAAGTGGGTGGTTTGTTTTTTTCTAGAGGGACTGCACAAAACTTTAAGGGGGATTAATTTAAATGGGTGCTTGAAACTATCATACTGTTTGTGCAAATGAAAAGTGGATGTCTTAACACCCTGAAAGAGCCAGACGGTAAACTGATTACTGTTGACCACCCATGAAAAGCATGAAGAAGGGGGGGGGAGAAATTATTTAATAAGCGGCATGTTTTTCTGCCTTTCAGAAATAATCCTCTATAATTTTTCCAGGGAAGTGATTGGGCATGCGTTACAGTCATCATTAATATTCTCGACATTTCAGACATAATTTGCCAGATAATAGCGGCTTCCATCTGAACAGAATCAAGGTGATGCAAGCCAAGTCAAAGATAAGACCTATTTCTGTCAAAATGCTAACCATTGCCAATTTTTTTTTAATTTAATTACAGTTGTGCAAAATAAGTCCCACAAATTACTTATTTTAAAAGTGGGTAACATAAGACTTTAAGATGCTATTGGAATAATAACCTGCTATTTGTCAGTAAAAAAATTCTTTATCAGGGTTCCACATTAACCAAAAAGTTACTCTGTGGCCACCAAATATCCCACTGTGGATTCATGAAGTTGAAATGAGGAATTATCTTTAGGGATGTGATCAGGAGATCAACATTAATGCGTTGTAGTCGCTGGCACAGTCCTGCTTGGTTAAATAACGGAGCTAACTGCTAACGTTAATTTAGGTTCTATTGATTTACATTATGGAAATTAGTATTGAGCGAAGGTAAATTATAACGTTATCATGATATGTTCAAATTAGGGCTGTCAATCGATTAAAAAATGTAATCGTGATTAATCGCATGCTTGTCCATAGTTAATGGCAAATTAATTGCACCTTTTTTATCTGTTCAGAATGTACCGTAAAGGGAGATTTGTCAAGTATTTAATACTCTTATCAACATGAGAGGGGGCAAATTTGCTTTATGCAAAAATATGTATCTATTTATTATTTGAAATCAATTAACAACACAAAACAATGACAAATGTTGTCCAGAAACCCTCACAGGTACTGCATTTGGCATATAAAATATGCTCAGATCATAACATTGTAAACTGCAGCCCAACAGGCAACAACAGCTGTCAGTGTGTCAGTGTGCTGACTTGACTATGACTTGCCCCAAACTGCTTGTGATGATCATAAAGTGTGCATGTCTGTAAAGGGGAGACTCGTGGGTGCCAGTAGAACCCATTTTCATTCACATATCTTGAGGTCAGAGGTCAAGGGACCCCTTTGAAAATGGCTATACTATTTTTTCTCGCCAAAATGTAGCGTAAGTTTGGAGCATTATTTAACCTTCTTTACGACAAGCTAGCATGTACCAATGGATCCTTTAGGTTTTCTAGTTTCATATGATACCGGTATCTTTACTCAAGCTTTAAAACTGAGTCCGCTACACCCTAAAAATCGCAAGTTGCGTTGATGCGTTAAAGAAATTAGTGGCTTCAAAATAAATTTGCATTAATGCATTACTATTGCGTTAACTTTGACAGCCCTAAAAATTACTTATTTTAAAAGTAGGTTTTTAAAATGCTATTGTGATAATAACCTGCCATTTGTGTAAAAAAAAATGGCAAAAATCTAACATAAGAAATTGTCTTTTTTGTCAAACTGGAACAGACAGCTTTTTATTGGAAGACTGAACTGTATTGCAAGTGAATTAATAAAAAATATTATTTTATGGTGTGGAACTGCTCCCTATAAAAGCTCCAGTGGAGCGAATGGCATTTCGCTATGCAGCTACACCTTGTGATTCCTACACATTTTCACTTTTTAAACAATGCTACGAATGCTCCCTGATCTGAGCCTTTCTTTGGGCTACTCTGCATAAAATGAATATGGCCTTCTTAGCCCCGAGAGCAAACAGAATACGACCAAATGGATTAACAGTAATAATGTTTACATCTTCATGGTGGTATGAAGACAACCACCTTTGAAGAGAGGCGTACCACAACATCAAAAGAAACTCCGTGAGGAATGCCAAATGTTTGACTGACTGTTTGATCTTTAAAGCCCCTCGATCAGATATGTAACCTTGGATAGAGATCTCCATTATGGCTGTTATTCTCTTTTAACTACAACGACTCTCCAGGTAATGGCAACGCACTCAATAACAAATTGGAGGGGCTGCAATCGTCTTTACAATCTCTGTTCCACTACAATGGAAAAAGTGGTAAAATTCAGGCAGCAGCAGTAGAAACTTTAACACTGTGAATGAGCGATTACTTCCGCCAATATCGATGTAATTCTGTTGTCTCGAACGTCGTCGCCGTCCTCGGCCATGTAATCACACAAAGCATGACTAAAGTCAAACCCCAGAAAATAGGTGGATTTGCAGATGCAATCAGGTTTGTGATATACCCAATTCACAGGATGCAAATTTGATTTAACTATTTCCAGGGGTGATGTATGGAAAAGGATGTTACTGAAAAGGCACGTAAATTGAAAAAATAAATAGGAAAGAGATCATCTTAATTACCTTGAAATTAGACTCATATTCCACGGTGTAGATATCAGAGATTGACATAGGTTAGAGATTTCAGTTATTTATCCACCAGTTGAGCTGGGGATTGCCGTAGATTGCACATTACAGTTTGTATTTTTCACATGGCGTATCAGTGAAATTGTGTTTGTTTCAAGATGTAGTAGATTATCCAACTAAAGGTGTGAAAACAATATACATAACATTGAAAACTAAATCACTTCTGTGTGTGTGTGTGTGTGTGTGTGTGTGTGTGTGCTGGTCTCCTCTGCCCCGCAGCCTGTGGGTGTAATGCTTAAGCTTTTACATTCGTGAAATCCAACAGGATATTTACCACCTGTAAATGCTTACATTTACGTGAAACTCTAATTTCCCCAAATCCATGTGTGTATGATTGTGTTTCTGAGACCTCACCTCGGCTCCGTCGCCTCGGGGGCCGAGGCTGGGGCAGGGCTGCTGTAACTACTGAAACTAAACTGCCTCGGACTCACCGCACCGCTTGTCTCTTTATTACGGTACTTATTAAGGATTACAGTGGAAATGTTGTGTAAAGAAAGATCCTCCAGGTTCAGAGGGTATAGTACCTTGTCCAAAATATTTCTAAAATATATTCCAGTAATGAATTATGCCTTAAGGAAATGAGAAACTTCACAAAAGTAGGCGTTTTTTTGTTAGCTTGTCATTACTGCCTGTCCCACCTACTATTTCCCCCCTCTGTCTACACAAGGACCCATCTCTGCCCCGCGGCCGCAGCCCGAGGCACGGCATTCTGGGTGGTGTTTTAACACACCTCTCTCTCTCCTCTGTTCAAACGCTGTTTAGATCCCAGGAATATTTATGGATCCCTTTTGATATCTTTGCAATATACTGTTGTACATGCAGGAGCACACACTCCTTTGTTTTTTCATCCACACTTAAAACAGAAGTCGGTGGATTAATTTTTGTAATGGATTAAAGAGCTACGAGAGCGCCGCGTCTCTGAGAGAAAAGGCTGTTCTTGGAGACGTTTTCGCTGTGATGATCGTTGTCGTGTCGTTGCGTGAACAGAACAAATCAATCCTAGTTTCCGTGTTCACACATCACCTGCTGAGTGGTTGGACACCGTCCACCGCTAGGTAACATCCCAGACTAAATACATTATGTGTAACAGAAAAATAGAGAATAACAAAATTGCAGACATTGTACAGTAGTTACAAATATATTATGTGTAGTAGGCATGGGAAGATTGGGAAAATTTCATGTCATGATTATCCTGGCCAAAATAATTGCAATTCACGATATTATCCTGACAATCATCAAAATATGTTAAAATGGCACCAAAACATACTTAACCTTACCTTTTAATTAGAAACAAATATTTGTATTGCATCAAAGATAGGACGTATCTTTTTTAGGGCTGTCAATCAATTAAAATATTTAATCGTGATTAATCATATGATTGTTCATAGTGAATTGCAATTAATCGTTTTTTATCTATTCTCAAATCATAACATGGCAAACTGCAGCCCAACAGACAACAACAGCTGTCAGTGTGTCAGTGTGCTGACTTGACTATGACTTGTCCCAAACTGCATGTGATTATCATAAAGTGGGCATGTCTGTAAAGGGGAGACTTGTGGGTACCCATAGAACCCAATTTAATTTACATATCTTGAGGTCAAAGGTCAAGGGACCCCTTTGAAAATGGCCATGCCGGTTTTTATTCGCCAGAATTTAGCGCAAGTTTGAGCGTTATTTAGTCTGCTTCACAACAAGCTAGTATGACATGGTTGGTACCAATGGATTCCTTTGGTTTTCTAGTTTCATATGATATCAGGATCTTCCCTCTACCTGAGACCTCTACAACCTAAAAATTGCAAGTTGCGTTAAAGAAATTAGTGGCGTAATTTGCATTAATGTGTTATTATCGCGTTAACTTTGATAGCCCAAATCTTTTTTTAATCCTTTTTAGTGAAAAACACACAATCATAAATCATAAGGTCCACCTGCATAAATAAAGGATAGATTAAAAAGAAATAGTGTGAGAGTGTGTTTTTTCTTACATGATAATTCCTGTATTTTTTTTAAATCAGGCTCTGTTTTTCACTTCTCTTCCATGATAACGAGCTAGACATCTTTTTCAAGTCACTCATGTGCGATATTCACGATTATCCCAATAACAGAAATTCACCTCGATCAACTTATTGTGAGTGTTTTTTATCGTGATCTGCGCTAACATCCTATATTGTCCTATCCCTATTGTGTAGAAAATAGTTAAACCATTTTACTGATATTCAACTGCTTTTGCACCATCTACATCTCAGTTTTCTCAGTTTTAATAATCCCTCTCCTCACCACATCTGCTGCTTTGTGATCAAAACATGCAGAATTTTTTTATGTTAAGAAATACACCAAACGGTGAATATGCATGCAAACCATAAGACACATAATCAGTGCGAGCCTCACAATAGCCTGCAATTAAAGTTTCTGAAAGCTACCAAAAGAGATTTCATGGAGGTCAAGGGTCCCAGACTGGCACCGTGGGTGCTGAGGGGGTGCTGATGGTACAGTACGGCGGCGGAGCGGAGCTGTGATAAAGGGCAGCTGCCGGCGATTTAATGAGGGAGCAGGGGATGTGGCCCCCCCACCGCAACTCATCGCCACTTAATGGCACCACTAATCCCTGCAGAGACGCTGCTGTACACACAATTGGTCTGCCCTCCATGTGGCGAAATATCCCAGCAACACTTTCTCACACCCAGCATCACCAGTTAGCCGTTCACAATCGCTATGAAATGGTGCCTCTCTTAAAAACATTGAGGAAAGAAATGATGAGCTCTTACAGGTGATTCAGTCGGCTCTTTTGGATGTTGTTTCTTGCTAAGACTTCATCCAGTTTGTAACTAAACCTTGCAGGTGTAGAGGACTACAGGGTGTAAAGATGTGACCATTATTTTTCACTGCAAGACTCTCTTGTGCATGACTGCTGTTGGCCACATGCTGCTAAACTGCAGGTCGATGAGCGCCCATACTTCCACGGTTCTAGTGTTAAGGGCTGAGACAGATCCATCTCTAACCTTTGCTCGTGTTCAGATGCTCTTGGCGTTCTTTAAAGCAATCTTAATTGGCCCAGAGTGTGAAATGTGATGCTGGTTCACTTGCTTTTCACAACACTCTGCCATTATAAGGTGGATAGTCTCTGACCTGTTAGCTTCGCCAGGAATTGTCCTACATTTTCTCTCGCATTTATTCAACAAGCTGCCGCTAACACCAGCGATGTGCACATACAGGCCTCCTTTAGTTCACTTGTCAAACACAATGATTTCGCTTTGTTTATATACGGCAACGAGCAATTCTCCTGTCTATATTTGATCAGAGTCTCATTAGAATAGCTGAGAGAAAGAACTTGAATTTCTGGTACCGCTCACCACAAATACACATCACCCTCAGATTCTTACAAAGCACAGACGGACATATGGAAATTGATTCGAAGTGAAATTCAAAAGCATGAAAATCCAAACCACACTCCGCAAAAATATTCCACATATGAGTTCAAGGAGAGGGAGCGATTTGCAGCGTCACAGATCCTGAACGTTAATATGTCTAGCAGGAATGTCAAAGCAAGCAATTGTAAAACATCTCAATATGTTAGCACGATTAACATGACTCATTTTAAAATATACGCATGTAGAACACAATTAGTTTCATTCCCAACTGGGAGATTGCCTTGTTCTCTACTTATTCCCCTTGTCTGGATAATAACATACAGATTTGCTGTCTCACAGACTCAAACTCACGCTTTGTTGATACTGAAGTCTCGGTGTGACTCTGGGGCAGCGGAAACAAAACTCTTTATGATTCTTCGCTGCACCATATGTTTTTGTTTATGAGCGGTTACCTCTCCCTGGGAATTCACCCCGTCATGTTGGGACACAAAGGGCATTTTCTTCATAGTTCAGAGGATATGCCCATACATGTAGCACTGCCCACCTGTCCAACACACACACACACGTACACAAGCTCCCCGTCTATATACGTAACATACACACACACTCACATATACTATCCCTCCCTCAGTCTCTGATCCAGATGTGCTGTGCTCCCGGCGCAGTCTGAGCTGCCAGCTGTGGCGGGAGCATTACCCTGGCAAAGAGCAAAAAAGGCCAGATGAAACAGACAGAGGGGGATTAATGCTCTCCTCCCGTCTTTATTGAGAACCTGCATTTGCAGCCACATACAGCATGACCGACCCATAATGCATCTGCAAACTGGCTAGTTACTGACTTTGATAAAGAACAGCCATGCTAATAAGGGCTGCACAATTAATCAAATATTAATCGCAAATCACAATTTTGGTTCCCCACAATTAAATGAACATGATCGACTGTCCTTTTCTGCTTAAAACAGCTGCCTACTTCTGGAAACGAAGCTGATGAGAGCGGTGAGACTCAATCAGAAACAGTAAAGTCAGAGGCCGTAAAACTACGGTGACCAGACGTCGCGAAAAATTCGAGACAGTCCCGAATTACGAGCAGTTGTCCCATCTCCCGAATCCTGTCCTGTTTTTCCAGAAAATCTGAGTTTTGATTAATTAGTTAATTTGTTTTTTTTAGCCGTGTAGAGTAGTGCCACAAATCGATACGCGTAGCTATGACATTGTTAAATCAAAACATTTACAGCTGGAAATTAAACTGTTAAATCCAGCCAAAAATCAAACCCATTACTGCAGGTACCGGTGACCTGACCCGTCAGATAGTTTGTTACACAGAACCATATGAGAATTATTATCATTAGCAACTAAGGATGCACAATTAATCTAATTTTGATCGCAATCACGATTTTGGCTCCCCACAATTAAATGAACATGATCGACCGCGATATTGATGTTTAAAATGCGCGTTCTGTTCATAGACAACTCTGCTGCATATCAAATCAAGCGCTTCCTAAACAAACAGACAGTCAACAGCTGATGATCGAGAAGTTTTGGCTTCACTTTTGGATATTATCTATACAACCAATGTGTTTATGATTAAATTGAGAGCATAAAATTGTTTATCTAACTCTTAATGTTGCTAATTTTGCTCTCGTAGTGCACCAGATTGAAGCATTTAACTTTAGCTAACAAAAAGGTAGGGTGAATATTCCTGTATTTCTTTTATATTGCAATATATATAGCAGAAAACTAAATATTGCAATGCCAGTTTTTGCCAACACGGTGCAGCCTTAATTTGTACATTAGCAGGAATGTAGCACAGCATGGAAGTGAAAGCAGTGCTCTGTTCATTTTAATGTGAAAGTGTAATAAAAATATTTTGTTGCTTAAATCAATGAATAACTGTGATATCAATATTGATCAAAAATAATCGTGATTAACATTTTGGCTATAATCGTGCAGCCCTATTGCTAACACCACCAAAATGTCCTAATAAATTAGTCTTTCTAACTTTGTCACATTCAGACAACATCTTCATCCTCATTTCGAAGCTGATGAAATCCTCGCAGCAGTAAATTGTTGTTTTTGATTATTGTTTATGATGTGGTGGTTTGTGGAGACGGAGCTGACCGCTCTGGATTTCGGTGTTTTATGGCGCTGTAATCATTCTGGCTTTATAAGTTCAACAAAAAGCTCTTGATGGCACAGATGAATCTTATAGTGCATGAAAGGAAGACGCAGGGCCAAAGAGTGTAGACCTCAAGGGGTGGTGCTTCATATTTCTCTCCAAGAGGATTATGGGGGATTTTGTACACAGACACCTCTTGAAAACCAAAAAGGGGCCACGGAGAATCAAATATGGAGTGGTGGAGAAAAAATTATATTTGCTTAGCTTTTTGTCCGGTGTGTTACATTTTTTTTGTTGCGATAATGTAATTAAAGAGATAAGGGCCGGCGTGCTAAATTCACAGCTGCTTTACAGACAGCCATATATGAAGAAAAAAAACGCAATTTATAGGCATTTGGAAAAGATTTACTGGTGAAAAGACAAATCAATGTAATCTGTATCCCGTGGCCGTGAGTGCATGTGATGAGCCACCAGTGAAAACAGAAATAGTGTGAAGCTCTCGCCGCTATTGCCCCCATCATCCTTGACAAATGGAGCAGCAGTAGAAAGGCCTCTTTGAGTGAGTTGTAACTTTCGGCAGCCCCTCGCAGGTGTGGGTGATCTTTCATCCTCCCAGCCCTCCTCCTCCTCCGCATCGGCGTCCTATCTCTGGCCTCCATCAAAAGTGAACGTGCTGCCCCAGGTTCAGATTAACTCCACTCTGACAGACCAAAGGCCTCCCCTCCTCCTGCCCCTTTCCACCTCAACTCACACATCTCCTACAACAGGGGAAATTAGGGCTAGTTTAGCAGATCTTACAGCACCACTAAACGCCGCCCCAGATCGCTCACTGATTGCCTGGCTCAATCCATTGTGTCCCTACCCTACCCCCCCCCCCCCCCCCCCCCCCCCCCCCCCCCCCCTCCACAACCACAGCCACCGCCACCTCCACTCCCCTTCGCTTATCTTTGCCTTAGGCCAAAAGCAGCTTCTCTACTCTGAACCACCTCCCCACACACACACACAATCCTCCCTCCAGCTTGTCCGGAGAAAATATGTAACTAACTTATTGTGAACAGTCTCACAGCGGGGTCAATAGATAATATCTGTGTTGCCATGTCACAATGTTTGCTTTGTGATTTTGCAGAAAAACACACTCAAAGTTAATGTTTCTTTTAATTGTGGATTAAAACGGATGTTTTGCTGCGTTTATGACAAACTGTAAGAGCTCCTTTATAGGTTAATGTCCCGGGTTCATCCCAGTCTGGCTGCCGTGGTAACAGATTTACCTCTGAACAAAGTGGAACATTAGTTATGGAGAATATACATGTGTGCTCGAGGAAAACTGCTCCATTTTAAGATCACACAAGTATCATTTAAAGATTTTAAAGATTGCTCCTGCAGCAATTATAGATGATCAACCTTTGGGTGAGACCTATCATTTGTCTCTCTTGTCAGTTTCCTGTTTTCCTGAGCGACTCCCCTGACCCAGCTGGCAGGCCTGCCTGCCCTGAAGAGCACTTTCCCTTTCCTCACTCTGCATTGGGCCGGCAGGGAAGAAGGGAGGGAGGGAAGGAGGGTTTGGGGTGAGGGGAGGAGGGGGTCTAACTTAATCTGACCCATTGCTCAGGTCAGTGAGCTGCTTACCGGGTCTATCCAAACATAGGGGCTTGTTTTGCTAAAGCTGTGGAAAGAAGAAGTACCCTCTTAAATCAATGCTTTACTCAGAGCTGTGCACATGCAAGGTTGTTATGCGTGAAACCACAGGAGGCAGAGCTGGCACACAACCAGCAGCGTGCTCCTCTCCTTCGCACTCCCCTCGCCATGAAGGCGAAGAAAGAAAAAAGAAAACACTCCTCCGTCCACAGCCAAAAACTTTTTCAACATCACAAGCTGTAATGCTGCATTTTTTTAAAGCATAGCTGGGCGACAATTTCCCTCCCAATTGCTATGGTGCACTCAAACGCAACAGCATTTTCATTTAGGCCTGACACAGCGTGTGCTCTTCCTATGACAAAAGGGAATTGCACTCTAAAATGCATCCAGCTGTGTGTGCTTAACTTTTTCTCTTGACATATTTTCACCAAAAAACGTCCGGCCCTGATCTAATCGTGACGCTGCAGAGAGACCAGACTGAGCAGCGCACAAGTATGTTTGTTGTGCATGGACTGGAGCGGTTTGAGTTTTTACTGTTCAGGTATCATATGATCTAAAGAGGAATGCAGAAATCAGCCAGATTTATTGTTCCTGTTTGCAAAGGCAAAGAGAGAAATGTTTCCTCTAGCTCAAGGAGGCGTTTAAGGCATCTTTGAAGTAGCTGTAAGACTTCTCAGGGCACTAAACTGCCTTGTTACAGAGAAGACCAGATGCATTGCACACTATGGAGGTGAATTGTCGTTTAGATTTATTTTTTATGAGCGCCCAAAGGCACTTCTCTCCAACGGACGCTTTGTTTTCAGAGAGGTAGGGTGTTGTGAAGTCGTCCTGCCTGACACCGGAAAGGGAGAGAGGAATTCACATTATGTCTCTTCTGCAGTTATAACTTAAACACCTGTGCGAGGTATTTTCCCAAACGGATATGGCTAAATGCTGTAAACTTGAACCCAGATATATAAATATATGGGACTTTGAACAGACAAGGCCACTGGTTAAAAGGCTGTTATTGTGACTGTAAACAAAGGCTCTAATTCGCCATAATGGTTCTATGGGTCCAATGCTCTGGGAGATGCAATGGCCAGTCTCAGTAGCTTAATTATCTTCCCTAATTTGTATTAGCACTGGCTATCCTCTCAGGGATAATTATGTATCTAGTGTGTGAGCGAGCTTAATGAGGTTAACTTAAGTCTTTACATGGAATAAGGGTTCAGTCACCTTAGAGGGAGAAAAAAAGCCCCACACCGCTGCTGATTGCCGTGTTTTTCTCCTATATAGATGATGACCATGAAGCCTTGTAAATCCCAGTGGGGTGCAGAGGTACAGTGAACTTATTCTCAGAGGTAACACCAAGCAGAGGAGACGGGAAGTTAGTTTGTGGTTCTGGTTGAAGGATGGTCAGTTTAATCGGTGCTCCACAATAGCTAAACCTCGTCCATGTTGACCTGTTAGTAGATAAAAATCAAAGAGTGTTCCTATCGGATCAATATCCTCCACTCTCTCCAGTGACATTTTCAAGAAATCTCAGCATTTCTACCAGCTGGAAGTGCACTGGAGTGAATCATGTTTAGCAGGTATTGATAAGGCCGATAAGAGCCTGCCTCTTGATATCATCTGAATTCCCAAAGTCCTGTGATCATGCGCCGTTTCCCCTCTCAGTTCATACATGATATACTGCACAAAAGACTACATATTTTCCGTGTAATCCACAGCTAAAGAGCCCTCATTTATTTGCTGCACCCCTCCTATTTTTGCTTGCTCAATCCTTAGCTGTTTTTACTGCAGGTTAGGAAGGGAAACCATCTTATCTGTGACTGGGGGGATTTATTAGTGCGAAAAAGATAATTGCTATTCATAGGCCACTGGGGGCTGATTTACAACCACTAATATTTAGGATTCCTAGAGCCGTTTTTCAGCTTTTTTTTTGTTATCTCCAGCCCTGCCTGCAGCGCGGAGGGGAGAGAGGTCAGGTTGGACGATGAGGGATGGGCCGGGCACTCAGAGCAATTTGGCTGAAGACTAATGTGTGAGGAAGTAGCCAACATGAAAAGACCTCATCCACGTAGGTCCGCCTGAAGCTGACAAACACCTGTTCTACTTAACCTGTAATGAGTCCGCAGCTTGGATCTGTCTTGTGTCTGTGGGGGCAATAAAAGGGAAGAACAATATTGCTTTAAAATCTCCTCACTTGCGTTTAAATACATAGAACAATATGTGGAACGACCACATCACTGAAATACTCCCATGTTCTCTATTTTTCTTCTAGTACTTTTCTTACACAACTGGTTTGTGAATTTGCAGTGAAAACATGACTCACAAAGGTCATACCTTGGTTATGTTGATTATATTACCTGAAACACAGGTAGCATTTTTTTTCCTTTTTTTTTGTAGTTTGGGAAGGGTTGGTTGCAGGCGAAACAGGAAATGAAGAGTTTTGGGCCTGTCTGTCCACGCTGATCCTCCAGCTGACTGGGAGGCAGCCGGGGCTTCAGCGAGAGCACTCAGATGTGAGGTCACAGGTTCAAAGCCCAGGTGTTGTGCCTCGCAGCAGGACACTTCCCAGTCTAAACAGTGTAAATGATTCTAGAGAATGTAGAGGTTAACCCGAGATCACAGTGATCCACCTCTGAAGAGGCTCTTTTCTACTGTATCTGACAGACATCAGTTTGTCAACACACGAATCTGCTCCTATCAATAGAATGCTACAGGAATGAGTCCTAAAACCTGGAAATGAGTTAGCAGTCACTGCAGAAAGTCAATGTTTTTTTGAATGGGTTTTTAGTTAGATGCCTGAAATAAGGTCTGTGGTTAACACAAGCTGAAGAGATTTTTACGTTTTGTTCTACGATATAAAATACCTCAGTAAATATCCCACTTGTGAATTTTTAAACGTTTATATGTCTTAAAAAAGGCGATAAGTGTCTAAATGGGACTACTAAACGTCATCACGCCAACTCATGCGCCTTTACAGCCACGTTTTGTATACTCGCGCTCATGCGATCGTGGTGTAGTTTGTTTATAGCCTAACGTTAGCTTTTTACTTATTGCGATTGCATTCACGCTTCAAAAATCATAAAAGTGGTGTTCATTGGTGGAGATTATTTTAGGGAACAAAACGTGTAAGTATCATAAACGTTTGTGTGCCACAGAGCTTATTTTCTGCAATAATCCAAAAGCCAATGGAAAAATCCCATTGACTTTTTGTCCAGGGAACCTGTGCGGTGCTAACTTCCTGGTTGGCCTACAAAAATACGTTTTATGTATGTGTGGTTATTTGGTGTCACTTTAGGGCTGATAATGTGCTCTATCTTAGTGTCAACTGTACGTTTTCATATGTACCAGATTACTGCAAATTTAAGTAAATGTCTACCATGTTTTGGTGAACAAATTTAATTCTAGATAACTTTAGATAAGAGTTAAACAATTATCAAATTTAATTTTCAATTTGTTGTCCAAATGAAAAGAGCATATCAGTGGATGTAAACTGTGATATTACAGCAGAATAAAAAAAAATAGGCGCTGCTGGAGAATCCCAAGAACATGCAGCTTCTTCCTTTTGATTCCCATTTCATTGATTTAATTTCTCATCCTTAAGAGATGTCACTTTGTCTGAAAATGTATTCATCCTGCGTATGCGACTCTTAATAACGCTAATCTTTCTGCCAGAGCAGAAATCTCATGGAGGGATAATCTGAGATAAATATAGTTAATTGAGGCCAGGTGAACTTTCTTTATCAGCAGCGCAGTCAACCAATCTGAAGTAAATGTGATAATTAGAACGGAGATGTCTTCACCGAGAACAGAGCGTGGTCCTGTCCCGCAGCCATTTCCCTCAAATTATATCTGATTTCACAACACATCAGAAATCTATAGCAAATTAGTGGGGTAACAAATGCAGTAATGTCTCCCATAGACATGTAAACATGATCATCTGGAAGCAATAAGCAAGAAAGACATCTCCTGCAGTTCTACTAGCATTTGTTTCTGATCTTAAATGTCATTGCAGATATTTCAAGATTCTCTTTATGATATCCAGAGCATTAATATAGCAGCAAACAACTATTTGCTATGTAAAGATCTAAAGGAGTAATGTCTACCTGAGCAGAGAATGAAGTCACTCTGTGTGTTGTAATCTGAGCTACTTCGTGTTTTGTTGACATTGTTGTGTTTTTTAGCCATAGGCTGTATATAAGAAGTGGACGTAGTTACTGTGACGTCATCCATTGTTTTGTAGACTGCCGTTTTGAAGCCTCTAGTTCGGCATTTTGGAGCTAACTACAACCAAACGCTGGATAAGACGTTGTTAGGCGACCAAAAATGTTATAATTAACTTTTATGAACTGAAAACACACTGCAAGGGTTAAAGTTGTAAGACGAAAACACGAACAACTCCCAGACCGGACAACGCCGTGGTAGTTACCTGTCAATCACAAGGTACCCACGCCCTAAAGCATACCCTGCTTGACCATAATTTACTAAATGAACATCTTGCTGTGTTGAAGAAGACTTGAAACTAGCGATTGAGACCATAAACTCATGTTTACAATGTTTACTGAGGTAATAAATCAAGTGAGAAGTAGGGTCATTTTCTCATAGACTTCTATACTATCAGACTTCTTTTTGCAACCAGAGGAGTCGCCCCCTGCTGGCTATTAGAAATAATGCAAGTTTAAGGCGCTTCAGCGTTGGCTTCTCTTTTCAGACCCCGAGGTTGCCCACTCGCTTTTAGTGCATGTGAGCATGCCCCACTGGCTAGCTCACAGATGCTGCTCTGCACTGCGCTCATATGGCAGTTACAGATGATAACGCTGCCAGTCGGGATGCCGCCATTGTGGAAGTGTAGCGTCCCCCCCCCCCCCCCCCCAGATTAACACTGTCAGCTCTGTCAGCAATGTTTGCCGTTGTTTTCACTGTTAGCAACGTTAGCTACAAGCTAGGGCTCCAACTAATAATTATTTTCATTGTCGATTAATCTGTTGATTATTTTCTCGATTAATTGATTAGTTGTTTGGTCTATAAAATATAAAAAAATTGTGAAAAATGTCGATCATTGTTTCCCAAAGCCCAAGAAGACGTTCTCAAATGTCTTGTTTTGTCCATAACTCAAACATATTCAGTTTACTGTCATAGAGGAGTAAAGAAACCAGAAAATATTCACATTTAAGAAGCTGGAATCAGAGAATTTTTACTTTTTTTTCTTAAAAAATTACTCAAACCGATTAATCTATAATCAAAATAGTTGCCGATTAATTTAGTAGTTATAGATTAATTGTTGCAGCTCCACTAAAAGCCACTGGCTCAGCCGTCGCCATGTTGAGAGTCGCGCAGAGGCAATAGAAATGCTCCCAATCTCACATTTAGCACCTTTAACATAAATGTTATAATATAGCAAGTGCACCAACAACAAGATGTACCCTCTCTCTGAAAGAAAACAGATCCGAGAAAAGAAAAAAAAGAGAGAAAAACAAGCCCTCCTCTTTCCCTGTCGTTTCCTGGTGAGGTATGAAAGGGTGCTCTCTTTGGCCATACATGCAGCCTGTGCTCCGCCTGACCACCATTAACACCCCTGAGAGACCACGTCCTAATTACTCATTCAGCCTGACAGAATCTCCTTAATTACAAACTTCATTAGCCTGCAGGACTTTGTTTTTCTCCAGAAAAGGAGGGAGCAGGGGACGACTCGGGCCAAGGTGCAGTGGAGGCGAGGGGTAGGGGCTTTAGCACCTTATTCCTCCATGCATTTCTCTTTTTTCCTTTTTTTTTTTCAAAGGAGATGTTAAGACCTCAGTCAGAGATCTAATTAGATTCATGGTGAGAATCAGACACCTTTTAACTAGCCTCTGGAGTCCGCCTAAAAGGACAGCGAGATCCAGGGTAAGAGAGGCACAGAGAATTAAATGGACCTACTACTGCCTTTCATGTGTGAAGTGGTCTGATTTGCCATGTCCTCACCTCCAAATACAAAATAACCTGCAGCACTTACACACCCTGCTACCATTATACCTCGCTTATAAACACATAGGACTGCCCGTGGGGGGGAGGGGAGGACAAAAGCTACAGCAAGACCATGTGCAGTGGCTCTGGCTCTCGCAGTAATTGGACTTGAAAAGACATATATTACCGTTACCTCGTTTATATCTTCTACACTCGGCGTTGCACCTGTTTCTTCTCGCTGCTGTTTTATATCCCAGAATCTGAGAAAGTGATGCACACCGGTGCAGATCATCAAAGTCACCTGCCTGTCATTTCTGTGGCTTACATGCATTTAGAGTTCATATGTTCACACTGCATCCAATTATGTGGCAGACGGCACTTTAGCCAGTGAGCATTACCACCAGTTAGAGTCAGGTGAGGCACAGAGCACATCTCAGTTGCTGCTAATGCATAATGGAGTGCTGCACAAGCGGCGATGTTGGAGGGTTCCCAACCATCGCTGGTCCGACTTCAAAGTCCCTCGGTGGACGAGGAGTGCGGCTGCTGGAGGAGTGATTATTTCACCTTAAGCTTACATAAACCCTCCGCAAGAAGTTATGCTTGTTATTAATTAGAAACTCCACTTGAGATCGTTAGACAATGTTAGCATCCTTCTTAGCAATGGCTAAGCTCTGCAGTGTGGAGGAAGAACATTACGAGTGAATGATTAGCAAGTATAATTTGGGTTAGTTTATCTGTGGAGGTGTTAAGGTGTTCATTGGCCCATAATAGATGTCACAACCTGAATGACTACCACCAATCATTTACAATGCTCCAACTCTGTGAGCAGCCATATTGAGACCCCCACGTTTATGCTCAGAACAAATAACTAAACAGCTTTTCTTCCCTTTCTACATCGCTGTGTTTAGATGTCAGACACATTTTGAACACATGGCTGCACTTTTTTATGACAGGAAATTCAAGAACATCTGCCGCCAAAAGAAAGAAGTAACAAACCTTTTCTTAGTTTTTTCCATTCTGTCTATTACTTCCATGTTTTGTGCTTCATCTCTGCTGGAGTTGCAGCCTTCAGTCCTCAGGCTCACAAGAGACAAAACCACTTTGTTAGTGAGGTGTTTGTGCTGAACATACAATCAAAATGTTTGTCGCCGCAACCCAGGGCATTCAATTTCTTGAAACAAACCCACAGACTAGTTTGTCCAACAGCATTTTTACACTAGGAATGCAGAGATACCCGCTGCCTGCCCACAAATGCACACACACAAGAGATGCCAACGCAACCCCGACGGAAAATACTGTTTGTGAATATTAGTCATGTTCAAACCAACTTTAAGCGCCTGTCGTGCGTATTATGACAGCATTGACCAGAGAATTGGCACGGCATCGCATCCATGCCACAAATAACTTCAGCGTTATATGAAAAGCTAATGAGAGTTGGCGTAAGAGTCGGGTCAGCATTCATGAAGACGCTGCATGAATGTGGAGAAGTTGAAACTTCATGAATTATCGTGTCTCGTCATGAAACCTCTGCTTGTGTGTTATGAATGCTGTCTGTTGTAAATTAGGCTTCAGGGAGAATAAAGTGGTCTGGTCAGTGTTACTTGTCAATCTCAAGTTTATACAGGCAAAAATGTCTTTATCCAATTTTAACAATAGAAAATAATATAAATCACTGGTCATTATTTTAAATTTGTGCAAGATGCAGTAAGCTACTTTGGTCTAGTGTCTCAGTCTTTGATTTGATTTCCAGTCTTAACATAGTGAATTATAATGTGTATTAAGATAATTCTTTATATTATCCACAATCTTATTGCTCCTTCGTTGATTGTTGTTGTGGTTTCACAATTGGAATAGATTTTTTTGTTTAAAGGAACAGTGTGTAACATTTAGGAGGATATATTTTACAGAAATGGAATATAATATTAATAACTATGTTTTCTTTAGTGTATAATCGCCTGAAAATAGGAATCGTTGTGTTTTCGTTACCTTAGAATGAGCCGTTTATATCTACATTCGGAGTGGGTTCTCTTCACGGAGCCAGTCACCATGTTTCTACAGTAGCCCAAAAGGGACAAACCAAACACTGGCTCTAGATAGGACCATTCACGTTTTCACGTTTTCACGTTTTCACATTTTCGTGTTGGCCACCGTAGTTCTCCTTGTTGGTTACAATTGGTTGCAATCTGTCACTTCAATGCTAGATGTAGCCATATCCTTCACACTGCACCTTTAAGTAAAATTAAAGTGGCAAATAGCGCCACGCATTGGTACATGTTGTCAGGCAAGTATTTTCTAACTTTGTGTAATAGTTTAATGGAAATTTCATTGTATCGTTGTTTGTGTTATTGTATTGTTTGTGTTCACATTTGATGTATTTTCTTGTTGAGTTTTGAGTATTTTAAAGGCCCATCTACTGTATGGTGGGGCATTGCAGACTAGCTTAGGCTATAAATGCTGTGGTATCCAGATATAAATAAAAAAGTAAAAAAATAAATACATATATGCATGCAGGCAGTCCATTGCCAGAGTTTAGTGCTGCTTTAAATTTGTCCAGTGCTGATAAGGGAAACAAACTGTGCAAGCTGATGTCATAGTAATGTGTCATAAATTATACAAAAACATGTATACTACGTCATTTTTAAAACAAGATCCTAGTGAAGATCAGTTTGATTTGCATCATTTAAACCATAAGCAATATGTTTTCTGCTAAATCATGTGTGTAACTTAGGGCTGCACAATTAATATAAATTTTATCGAAATCACAATATGGTCTACTGCAGTTTTCAAATCGCAGGAGGCGTAATATTTGTTAAAGGCAAAATGTGTCACAAATTACCATTTTAGATTAAATATTGTGGTGCTGCAGTGATGTCCTGGCCTACACATCATATTCTACAGGCTATAGAAAACATCTTTGTTTAGTACACATACCCATGAAAATCAACACCATAATCATTTTGATATGTTTTTCATTGAAAATGAGAATAATGATTATCATTCCCTCTGATACGCAAATCATATCGCAAATGCAATATCAGTCAAAGTAATTGCATTCAGATCATTTTTTCAAAATTGTTCAGCCCTATAGTATAACTTATCACAAGTACTTCAAGAACACAATAATAAGAAAATGTAAGGCTATAAAATAAATAGTATTTACTGAGTTTATGTTTCACTTAGTCAACACTAATCTATTATAAAGCACTTAATGAAAAATCCAAGGATCTAAAATTACATTTTAAATATGTGTCACAGGCTCAGTTGACTCTGGTGTTGAAAAAGAATAAGGGAAAGCGATGCACCATCCACTATCCAAGTGCACACGAGCCCCTGTCCAAGAAGTCCACCGCGAGTATTTTATGCTGCCTCACTTTCCAGACACTAAGCACTCAACTGCCGTCAGACTCAGCCAACAGAAACTTGATATTTCATGTTTTTTGGGGGGTAGATTTTTCTCCCTCCCAGCTACCAAGAGGGGGAGACACAGCAAAACTCAGACGGGTGCAATGCAGGGACAGAAGAACAGGTGCCCACAATTTCACCTGTCTGTTCCATAACCCACACACTCGCAGCGATATTACATTTCAGCTCTAATCGTAGCCACATTTGCAGCACTTTCACAGAGATGAAACGGCAGAAGAGAAGTGGACTCCAGTTTTAGATGTGAGCTAATGTCATTGGATGTGATCATATCCTGACATGGAACGACATAAAACACAGACAGAAGAATTAGTAAGCTTCATGTGGGTTTAACACAGGAGCAATGTGGCTTCAACAAGATGTAAGCATACAAAATATTTAGCCTGCAGCAGGTAAAAACAGGAGCTTTTTAAAATCTGTGTTTTCAAAAAGTACCTGCTGGTTGTGCCGTGGCAGCAGCCAGCGAGCAGATAGACCCGTATCAGTGCTGATGATGTGGGAGGGGACTCGCAGGTCAAGAGACACAAAATAGCTCAGCAGGCACATGTGATATATTTAGTGAGGCCATTGTTTGTTTTATTTAGGGAGCGAATTGAGGATTTTCCAAACTGCAGGGCCCCTGAGGTATTTTATCAGGTGTACAGTCCGCCATGTGTTACACATTAGAGCGCTGAGGGGAATGCTGGTTGCAGATACAACCTATAAAATGTTTGGAACTTCAGAGGACGGGGGGTCGACAATTGCTCTCTTCAGAGTTGGTGCATATGTGGGAAACACTTATATGCAAATGAAACTGCATCACATTACAGCCCAAATTCCCCCTATCATTAGAGAAAATAAACCTTAGGAATCTATGGGCTATAGCCAGCAGGTCATAAGAATATTAATGCATTGAAAATAAATGTTTACTGCTGCAGCCAGTGGAAAGAATGAGAGGAAAAAACAGCTAATAAACTTTCTGAGGCTTCCCTGTGACTGTGCAGGCGTGTCTGCTGGAGGCGCAGGGCATTATGGGACAGAGAAGAAGCCTGACAGGAGGAGAAAGAGGCATCTGTGCAGGTGGAAAGAAGTTTAGTGTTTCTGAATCGCAGCTCTCGATGAATATTTCATCATGAAATGGCCATTTGTCACTTGTAGGTCTGCGACATCTCTTGGTCGTGTGTTGTCTGTGTGGTGACCTCAGCGAGCTCCGAGGCAACGGAGCACCAAAACTCAGCGTGGGTCGGTCAGAGAAGCTTGTAATGTGGCTCTTGGCTTCGTTCATCTATTAACAATCACACTTTGGTGCCAGCCTCTTAGTGTGTGTCTACAAGCTGCTCTGAATTCATTAATTGAGATGGAAGATAAAAAAAGGGACACTTAGGAGGCTAATCAGGGCCAGGACAGCAAAATGATGGTATATTATTTGACATATGACTGCTATCATTTGATTTTAGTGTATTTTAGACAAAATATTAACTATAATCTATTGTTTAACCCAATTTAGTTAAGAGTTTAGGCTTTAACAAGGACGATTTATGTCATTGAACGCAGCAGGCCCATTTGTGCTGCGTTTAAGATCACTGTGAGTGTCGTGCATTTAAACGCCTCATCTCCTTCCAGATCTAAATTGGAAATAAATTCAAATATATAACAATTAAAAAATAGGTATTTTCGCGTCTGCGCAGTAGAAAGTCAGAGGACTAGTTAGTGAGTCCGAGTCAATAGGTGCTGACTGTTCCTGATGGAGAATTGTAAATTGCTGCGTTTGTAAAACATAATCATGATGATGATGATGATGATGATGAGAGACACATTAGGGCTGCAGACGCCCCTCCTCTTTAGTTATTGATAATAAAGAAAGAAACAGAATCCGAGGCTGCGATGTTTAATTTATTATGATGTAAGCTATTTGAAGGGTGATTGTATAGTAATTGCTCATTAGTCTTGTATATTTATCGCTGCACCTTATGTCAAGGCCAAGGGAATTGTGTGGGCTTCATTCTCCCGTTTCAAGGATCAATTTCAGAGGCAATTTGTGAAACAGGACAGATCAAGTTAGTCCTGACGTCGTCGGCCTATACAGGTGCCACCTCAGGGATGCATTTCTGATGATGAGATGAGGAATAAAACTAGAAAACTATTCAAAGACATCCTTTAAAAAAAAAAAAAAAAGCCACTTCTCCAAGAGATTTCAGCTCGATCAATTATTGACTTGCAGCTTTAATACCCAGCCTGTCTTCCTCCCTCAGCCTCCATCCACATTAGTGGTGTCAGCGGACGTAATTATACCTACTAATTGCAGATTAGAGGTTTTGGGTCAGTGGGGTCACTTGATAGGACCGACTCCTCTTTTCAGTGTGCGGATAATCATTTCAGACTAAATGTTTCATGCAAGCTGAGGGGGGCTTATAGGTCCACAAAATGTCCAAACTCGAGCTCGGTCGTGAATATTTAAGGAATAATCCAACAGTTCAGGAGCTGCAGATGATTTATGGAGAGTTTGGCCTCAGCTTAAAGTTTAGATAAGAAGGTCACCAGAGGTCTCCACAGCTGGCCCTCTGTGAGAGGGATCTGATATGTGAGGGCCACTTCACTTCACATCACAACACACACTGTCCCAACCCATTATATTCATGTGACCTTAGTCTCAAATTGCGCTTTAATAAGAGGCAAGATCTGGTGCGCGCAGAAAAAACGCATCTAAATATTAGCCATGCTCAGTGGTTTGCAGTTTATATGCGCAATTCTTATTCAGTCATTTTGGATTATAGGCTATTTTCTTTGTTTATTTGTTTTGCACAATTTGAGGCTATACATCATAACAAAAAAATAAATGAATAATATAAAGTGCAGGAAGAGGCAAAAAAAACAAACACTGGGCTTATCTGAAGCCTCCACCTAGAGATAAGATTAATATAAAGAAATAATATGACTACATAATAGTGATAACAAAAAATGACTGAGACTGTAAATTAATTTCTATACTTACAACTCTATTATTTTTTCTTATTTAAATATTTGGATGAGTGCCTTCAGAATAAGGACAGACGGCCAGGAGAGCGCGCTTAGTTTGGTACATTTTGGTTTAAAATGTTGCATCTCAATCTGCTTTTCTTATTCTCATATCCTCCAAAAAAAATATTTCTATAAATTAAAAAAATTAAAAAAAAACATTCAAATTTTGTATCTCAACCTGCTTTTCTTATTCGGATATTCCGACAAAAAAATATTTCCATAATTTAGAAAAATAAAAAAAACAGAGTTCAAATTTTGCATCTCAACCTGCTTTTCTTATTCTCATATCCTCCAAAAAATATATATTTCCATAAATTTAAAAAATAAAAAAAAAGCAGAGTTATTCCCAGGTTGAAAACAAACGCGTCTAAATGAGTCAAACTGTGTCCGGCTCTAATGAGAAGCCGGTCCTGGTTGTCTCTCGTGTCTCCTGTGTGTCTCCAGTGTGTCCACACAGGCGCTCAGAGGGGGGGACAGTTTGTTTGCGGCGGATCAAGGCTCACCGCCTCCACTGCACTTTCTTTATCTTAATTCCAACTTGAAAAGATATAATTATCTAGTTTGAACAGGACTGCTATCAAATCCTTCTTTAGAGGCCTGGTAGGAGAAAGCTCGAGTGGATTGTGGTTGTGGAGCTCTGAGCCGCTCGGTGTTGCCTGAGATAGATAGGAGTAATGAAGTTGTGGAGTCCGGAGATACAAAGGGCATTAACCTCATTAGCATGAAACCTTTTCTTCTAACTATTGTGGGACCCTTTCAGTCCTCTAATCCCCCCTATTTCAAAGCTGGGTTTGTAATAAAGCTTTTAGGTTTTTTCAAAGCTAATGGTATTCTCTAAAGATTTTTTTATTGCTGTTATAATCTATGGGCCGATTAAGAATTCCCTATATGCCACAAAAACAGCTCCTATTTTAGTTTATGAAACAATTAACACAAACACCTCGTAACCAGAAAACACTCAAATTGTTATGTATTCACAAGGAAAAAAAATCATAATCTAGTTTGAATTTTTTTTTTTTTTTTTTTTTTTTTTTAAACACTGCATTGTTTTCCTGTTTGTTTGTTTGTGTAAACAGAAAATAATTTCCGGCTGAATAAATAGCATCTTTTTTTACTTTTCGTCCTGTAATGTTCCCGTTCAGCAGCTTGCAGCATGATGGAGCCCAGAAGACAAGATTTTAAACAAAGATCCCATTTCTCGGCGCATTGCAACCTTCCTTATCGCGTCGTGAGGGGTAGTCAGATTGTACTAAATTATGTCCAACCAAGGCCCCTTGGATCCGTGGATTAAGAGATTAAAGTGGACCACTGGGCAATGCATCCCCTTTCCCCCCCTCATATTACTCGCATGATAATTGCCCAAACTGATTTGCACTTTCACAAAAGCTTGCAGGGACTCTTTGTATCCCTGCAAGAGACGCTGCAGCCTCTCAGAAATAAACCTGCAGTCTCCATCAGACTGAGAAACAAATGCAGAGCTGAGCACAACAAACTGCAGCATTGATGAAACTCCTCAGCAAAACCTCACTGTAACCAAAATGAGTCACTTTGATGGCACAAAATAAGAATAATTGCCCTAAAAAGCTCCATTTGTTTTAGTCAGAGGCCTCCATCCATTCAACTGCTGCGCGTCATAATCATCTATTATAATAATCATCATCATAATCAAACCTCTATTCTCTTACTGCGCGCAACATATTGATAAAACTTTATTGACAAAATATTGACAATTACATACTTCTTGGAAGTATACTTTGTGTTAAAATTGTAGCAAACTTAACACAAACACAAAAATTATTTACATTCTGTAAAAGAGGGTTTAACAGAAACATTAACTTTTAGCATTTCTGTACATGGAATACGCTCAGTGCTTGTTTTTTTACTCTCAATTCTCTGTTTAGTCCTTCTTGGCAACTTTCACTGGAGGCTGAAGTCCTGACAGAAGGCTGCATGGGGCCGCAGCGACACATTGGTAATAAAGCTTTAGGTTAAAGGAATGTCCTGATACCTTCCCTTTATTTAGCTGGAGTCAGATTATCTTTTTTTTTTTAGAAAGGTTTTGTTTTTCAATCGAATTTTTTTTTGTTCTATTTTCTTTAAAAAAAACAAAAAAAAAACACTATAGCGCAGCACCGCTACTTCATATGTTTTCACAATCACTTTTACACGAGAATCATTAATTAAAGACTGCACACTTTGTAAAAAGGAAGAAGCACGACATCTCTGTTTTTTAAAAAATAGAGTTAAAAACAAAATTGATTTTTTTTTCTTCTTGGTTTGAGGAAAAACTTGTCAAATTAAATAAAACAACTACCAGGAAAAAAAAAAAAAAAAAAGACTAGACCATGCAATTCAAGTTTTACAAAAAGCAGTTTGGTGTTTTGGTATCTTGAGTGGAAACGTTTTTTGTTTTTAATTTAAAAAAAAAAAAGTGCAAAACGTCCAATGTGAATTGGAGAAAAAAAATGTGAGATTGTAGTGGTGGTGGTTTGGTGGTTTGGTGTGGAAAGGTTCAGGTGGACTGAGACACTCAGACCTGACAGACCAGCACGGTGACAGACAGCAGAGCCACCAGTCGGGTTTCTCTCACCCTCAGCTGCAGATCTGGCTCTTTACCGCCTCACTGTCTCTACACGGCATCCGTTATCCATGTCCTCCTTTCACTCAGACGCTCATATAGTCTCTCTTTCGTTTTTAATCGTCCGAAGTGACATCTATTTCCTCTGGACTGCTTCCCTGTTTAGTCGCCATCCTCCACCGGTTTATGTGATGTGATCCTTTCTTCTTCGACTGAGACTCGGAGCCCTCCTCCTCCAACTTCTGGCGCTTGAACTTCGTCCTCCGGTTCTGAAACCACACTTTTACCTGAAGAGGGAAGAAAAAGAGAAAGAAAAGAAAAGAAAAGAAACGGGATCAGTATCACGAGATAAACCGAGATTGGCCAGTGCGTAAAACTAGTGCGTAAAACTAGTGCGTAAAAGGGATGCATTGTTTGTTGGACAGCAGCAGCTGAATACAAGCAGAGAGAGGTGCAGTGGGAATAAAGGAGGTATAAACTGTGACCTGCATAAACAACCTCCAGGATAAACTATTATAATCTAATCAATGCATTTAAATCCTCAAATTACAATTATTTGTCTATACGATACAACTTTATAGTCAGTTTGCACTGAAATTCGATAGATATACATACTGTTACCATAGACAGACACACAAGTAAGACCCATCAGACAAAAAACAAAAACACATCACAATTATTCATACATAGCCCATTACAAAAATTACCATCTGTCCTCTGGATTTACATGTCTTCTTTAGCAGCACATTAAATATTATTTAGCAACAAGATGGACTGAAGGACAAAAGCGTCTAATATATAATATTAATTTAACGCACAAAGAGTGCCCTTTAAATAAATAAATATATAAGGTATTTTCTAAATATGAGCTCACAAACATGTGTTGTCTGGAAAAACTTTTTGCTTCATCTAAAAGTAGGTCAGAGCATTTTTTTTTTCACAATATGATTTTTTTCTTTTTCTGCAAGCATGTGAAAGAAATAAAAGGAGTCACATAATTAACATGTATTTTCACACACTCCTCTAAATCGACTGTTTAAACGGCACCGTGGGGAATTAACAACATCTAAATCGATAAATAGTCTGTTCCCTTCTTTGTCACTCTGCAGCCCCTTTTTTATCTCTTTAAATGGACACTGAGGTGCGTTTAATAAGCCTTCAGTGGGCTCATTAAAGCAGGTGATGGTTCATTTCTCCCTTCAGTCCCTCCAAAGGCCCCGCCGTCCAAAGGAGACACAGCGGACAAAAGACAGCGTCTGATGGGCTCAAACAGCATCTTAAATATGGCAATCCACTGAACCCGCCTGGCTCTTTGTATCTTCTATCCTATAAAATGGTTAACTGGTTAATTTGCCCTCCATTTTGAAAGGCAACATTCATTCATTCCCCCAAAACAAAGTAATTCAACCCCTCCTAAAATGAGGTTAGGCCTATACAATGGCAGTGGATCGGATCCAACAGAAAAGCCTCTGTCTTCCATTGACAACATGCATTTATGGACCCATGGTGTGTAGAAACAATTTTGGTAGCTGATAATTTAAAATGATTGTTTTGCTATAACTATATATCTTTGTTGTCATATAGACGTTAAAATGCATTTTATTTATAAGCGGCCTGGGTTTTAAAAGGCTCCATGACGCACGGTGCCACGTTGAAGAAAAAACAGAACGTAGTGCACTACATCAGAATCAGAATCAGAATCAGAATCAGAATTAGAATTAGAATCAGAATCAGAATCAAAATTAGAATCGGAATCAGAATCAGAATCAGAATCAGAATGGTGTTTATTGCCAGGTGTTAGAGGTATACACTAGGATTTTTTTTGTGGTTTTGTTGGTGTAAGTTAAACAGTATAATAACAAAAGAATAGATAGAAGCGTTAGAATAAAATAAGAAAAAAAATTGAATTTCTACCAATATACAATATACAAAATAAGCTATAAACATGATATAAACAGATATTGCCGGTGTGCAAACAACCAGGTGTCAGATGGAGAATAATGGTATGGTGGTGATGAGAGTGTATGAGAGCGGGGGAGAGTCAGCCATAATGTGAGAAATTTATTTTTATAATAACAATAAAAATGGCTATAAAGTGTAAGCAGGCCTATTTCTAACAGCCAGAGCATGACATCACACCAAGAAGCAGCGTTTACTATTTCAAAATACAAATGAGCACATTGTTCCAGGTGAACAGACAAAAAGACAGTTTAATGTTGAATAAAATATATAGTATTTCTTACCTGAGTTTCTGTGAGGCTAAGGCTGTGGGCGAGCTGTTTTCTTTCTGCTCCCACCACGTAATGGTTTTTCTCAAACGCGTGTTCGAGCCGCAGGAGTTGCGAAGGTGAAAAAGCTGTCCGGATTCTTTTGGGCTTTCTGGCCAACGCGTTGTGCAAAAGGAAACTCTCTGGACTTGTTTCATTACCTGCAAACGAGCAGAACAACGAGGATCCGTCAGCAGCTTTCTTTAATTCTATGAAATATATAACATTTCCATAACAAGCAGCAGGCCTGCGCACAGCTATTAAACAATAGTCTACTGAGGGCAGACTGGGAATAAACAGCATGATAATAATAATAATAATAATGTCTGAGGAGAAGCTGGACACAAGTCAGTAAATTGATAATTTATTGAACACGTATGTATTTTAAATTATTGCTTATTGTATTCGTGTAACATTTGTGAGAGCAGCGCATGAAGGAAAGCAGCTGTATAATCCTGGGCCTAATTAAATTAGCTCCTTTGTAAACAAAATCACAGGTAAACTGGAAGCAGCATGAAGACGTTTAAATAAACAGCAGCCCAAAAAACACTTTAAAAATTAAATTAAAAAACATTCCTATAAAATGTCATAATTTAGCTTTTTTTATTTGTCAGAAATAAACACACAAATATAAATGCAATTAAATGAGCGACTAAAAAGCAAAAAATAATAAACGAATATTCTCAGTCTAAAAACAAGCTAAGTCAACTTTCATAATAAAATCTAAATTACCCGAAATTTGAGTCATGCCAGTCTTATAAAATTAGCAATAAGCTTGTCAAATAACCACCATATTTTTTCCTTTAAATACTAAAATATATTTTTTTTTAGTTAAAATGTAAAAGAAGTGAAGCATAAACTGCCGAGCAGCGAGATACATTAGTTTCGTTTTTACGCATCATAAATCTCATGCTACATATAACCTGCAGGTCCAAATGTGTACAAATATGTCAAAATGTATTTTTTTTAGCCATGAATAGCCACATAGACAAAAGGCAGCAATTGTTTTTTTTACTCGAAATACTTTTTTATTTCTTCTAAATGAAGAAATTCATTATAGGGTAATTTCTTTTGAGCGAAATAATCCATTAAAAAAGTGTGTTTTTTGTCCTGACAATTGGAGATGATGGGCTTTAAAACTGCTCTGCTACAGATGTTTAATTCCTTCTGTATATACATGCTGCTGTCTGTATACTGATGGAGAGACCATGAATATTATTTTCCATTTCTGCTAATAGATCCCCCGAAAATGTTACACACTGGACCTTTAACAAAATTTGAGCTTGGATTTAAAGCTGCAGTGGGTAGAAATGGAGCAAATAGGATTAAAAAAAAAGTTATTTTTAAAAAACGGTCACTATATCCTGACAGAAGTGCATGAGACAGGTAATCTGAAAAAAAATCATGTGTCCTCCGATGTCCTCCTAATGACATCTGTAAGATTACTGTTACTGTAATGCCTATTTGTCACCTCAAATGTTTTCAGAAACATCTTGTAGTGAAATCACTCTCGGCGCGTTTCGTGCGTAAAAGAAGCCACACGAAGCCATTTGGATAACCTTACCTTGAAACCTGTGACCTAAGTTGAGGGGTCCCTTTGCTAAATATAACCTGCAGGTCCAAATGTGTACAAATATGTCAAAATTAATTTGTTTTATCCATGAATAAACACTCCAGGCAGCAGACAGCTACACTCAAACCATTGTTTTATTTACTCGAGATATTTTTTTCTTCCTTCTAAATGAAGGAATTCATTATAGGGTATAATTTCTTTTGAGCGAAAGAATCCATTAAGTAAGTGTGTTTTTTTGTCCTGACAATTGGAGATGAGAGGCTTTAAAAGTGCTCTGCTACAGATGTTTAATTATTTCTATCTACATATGTTTAATTCCTTCTATACATACATGTGTACTGATGGAGGGAGAAAGAGAGAGAGATAAATCATTCTTTCGTGCGTAAAAGAAGCCAAACGAAGCCATTTGGATAGCTTACCTTGAAACCTGTGACCCAAGTACCTATATCTGTGTAATAACCAGGGGTAGAAAGTGGATGGGTCTCTTTGCTGGCTGGCAAACAGAGGATGCGGACTGTGAGACGATGAGAGCGGGTGTCCAGCCAGAGCGTGCGGAGGAGCCACTTGATGCACCGGGACGTTCTGCTGGTGAGAGACCGCCTCAGCGAACACCAAGTCCGGGTTCGAGTAGACGCTCCTGCCGCCGGAGTGGAAGCCGTTGAGGAAAGGGTTCATCTGGCCGGAGTTTGCATAGCTGAGCGCCGCTGGCCTGATGGGCTCCTCGGTGCGGGACGCCGGGATGATGGGATTATCCTTCGCCACCAAAGACTCGATAGTGAAACACCTCTTGGGTGTAGGTTGAAACATGGTCTGATAGTCCAGATTCCCAAGTTTAAAGTTGTCGTATGAAAAAAATACTCCACACCCAAGAAAAGAAAAGAGAGGAAAGTTTTTCTGCAGCAGTAAATAAGTTGAGTCGACAGCAGTGTCGCGAAAAGCCAAAATAAAAAGTGCCCGGCTCTATACTCCCAGACTAATCCATGGATGTGATCGTTTTCCTCGCCGGTGTTCGTGCAGGCAGATTTGTTAGTTCATGAGCCTAATTAGCGCTGCAGTCCCATAAACAGCTTCCTCTGAAGGCTGTAATGGCATGGTGATTGGTCGCTGCTGCTGCTGCTGCTGCTGCTGCTGCAAGCCTGAAGGTGGAGAAGAGGAAGACGCTTAAAAAGTGCGTCAATGGGAAGAAGCAGAGGAGAGAGGAGAGGAGAGAGGCGGATTCGTCCAGAGAGGAGCCCCCCACACACACACATACACACACACACACACATTATTACTCACACGCACATATATCTCCAGGACATTTAACACACTCATCTGAACCAGTAGAAAAAAACTCAAGGTATAGCATGCTTATTTGCATTTAGTTAGGGCTATGGCAGCTTCAAACTGATTTAAAAAAAAAAAAAAAATTATATATATACTTTATTTTTTCCCTTTTTTCAAGGTTGTTTTCATATATGCAATCCACTTGTTTGTAATTACAACAGTCTATAAACCAACTTTTAAGTATAGACGAGCTTTACAGACAAACCCATCCAGTACACTAGAAAGAGAAAACAACCTCAACATTCAAAACCAAAACAAAACCAAGAAAAGATATAACAATAATAATAATAATAATGACAAAAAGAAAGAGTAGAGTTAAAAAACAACAACAAAGCAAAACATTTTTTTTTTAAAGGTGGGGGTTTGTGTGGTGTTAGTACTAGCAAGTGATTATTTTTAATTACGCACAACAATGTTGCGCAAACATTCACATTAGCTTCTATTAAAGTCGATGCTGTGCGCGCTGGATGATGTTCAGCAGTTTAATTGGCAGTCGGCCTCTTCATTTATTTCTCTGTTTTTGTTCCTGTTTTGGGGGTTTTCTAACTGGATTTATGTAGAGAAACTGCTCTTCAGATTCTATTAGGATATACGTTTTTTATTCTTATTTTATTCTAACGTTTTATCTATTCTTTTGTTATTATACTGTTTAACTTGCACCAACAAAACCAACGCAAATTCCTAGTGTATACCTCTTACACCTGGCAATAAACACGATTCTGATTCCGATTCTCATTCTCATTCTCATTCTCATTCTGATTCTGATTGACTCTTCTGACTCTTTAATATTTCTGCTGGAGACACAAACAAGCTTTAGATTTAAAAGCATTTTGTCAACTATGACTGTCAGTCTTCAAATATTCAATAACACCTTCTCCCCCCTGATGATGATGTGTCATTCAGTGTTATTAATGCAGAATGCTCACGTGTTTATTGGGAGTATGTACCTGTGAGTGCAGGCCAGGCTGTCACCTCCCATGTGTGTGTGCGTGTGCGTGGTGTGTGTGGCGTGTGTGTGTGTGTGTGTGTGTGTGTGTGTGTGTGGATCAGCAGCACAAAGCTGCAGCCATGGCCGCGCACCGAGCAGGGCCTTCATAAACACAAGATACACACTAATAATAACACGCCGAGTTACACTCACTTAACATTGAATACATGCAGCCCTGAAAACCATTAATGCTCTATAGTGTTTTTACATTTAATCTGAATACATTTTTTATTTCTATTTTTTTGTTTTTGTTTGCAGGTTATTATGACTTCAGATGTCAGAAAATTAAAGTCGCCTTTGAAGGGACCACTGAATGGTAGGATAAAAATATCTATTATATTATTAATATTATTATTATTATTATTATTATTAGTCTATTATCGTCGCTTGTTTAAACACATCTTAAGGACACTAGGTTTAATTTTGCGGGCATGTTAGGGCTCTCTGTGGAATAAAATACAAACTGCTGTACAACACATAATGCTGCTGAAATGCGTCAATCCAGATTACATTGTTATTATCAGGAATTATTGGGAGTTTTATTTGAACTAGCTTTGTCAGTTCATTAAGGTAAAGACTTTTATTTTGTAATTTTTGTAATGTCACCTAAAAAATATCAGTATTACCCACATTATTATTATTATTATTATTATCAGTATTACTATTATTAGCATCATCATTATTATAGTACATCATAGCTAAAAATCGGGCAACCACATTAAAAGCCATTTGTTGTTCTGAACAAGCATATATTTAAAGGAAAAGATGAGCATGGTTGAGTTTTTATTTTAACAACTCTAACATGATGTTACTGGTTTGCTAATGGACTGCTTACTGACCACTGCCTGCCTGAGTTTTACACCGAGTTAACTGCTGATCGTAGACATGAACCAACACGGTGAAGCGTGTCGGTTCATCTCCACGGAGCTTTACTGACCTCTAGTGGTCGCTTACATCATGGTAGGGTCATAAAATGGGACCAAAACTGGGGTCTGAGGAGCTTTAGGGTACCCTGAAAACAGAGAGATCCAGCAAGTCCTTAACAAGATGAAGAGTGGTTTAGTTTCACTGGTGTTGCACTATGTAATGTCACCTTGTCACCTTAGCTCTATATACTCTACTTACTATATACTCTACAGTATTGTTCTTCTAAGGTTACTTCAATTTCAACATCTTCTATTTCTTCTGTATGCTTTTTGGACTTTTCTGCATACTTTCAGCTCAAGAAACCATTCAACTATCAAAATATTCAGCTCTTTCAGAACACTAGTGCTATATATTTTCTTGTTTCTATTGTTTATACTTACTTATATATTTATACTACTTTCTGTCTAACGACATAGTTTAAAAAATTCCATCCAAATACCACTTTCTGTCAAGCGACTTACAATTTTAAAGGTTAATTCTGCCCAAATACTTTCTGTCTAAACACTTAGTAGTAGTATTACAGTTTTAAAGGTTCTAGCTACTACTGCTGCTGCTGCTACTAATACTACTACTACTGCTGCTGCTGTTCCTACTGCTTCTACTACTACTGCTCCTGCTCCTTCTGCTAATACTACTAGGATTACTACTACTGCTCCTGCTGCTGCTCCTTCTGCTACTAATACTACTAGGATTACTACTACTGCTCCTGCTGCTGCTCCTTCTGCTACTAATACTACTAGGATTACTACTACTGCTCCTGCTGCTGCTCCTTCTGCTACTAATACTACTAGGATTACTACTACTGCTCCTGCTGCTGCTCCTTCTGCTACTAATACTACTAGGATTACTACTGCTAATACTACAGCTACTACCGTTACTACTACTACTACTGCTACTACTATTATTGCTATTGCTACTACTACTACTGCTAATACTGCTGCTACTACTACTACTACTACTACTACTGTTACTACTACTGCTGCTATTGCTACTACTGTTACTGCTACTACTACTACTGCTACTACTATTGCTATTGCTACTACTACTACTAATGCTACTGCTACTACTACTACTACTATTGCTATTGCTACTACTACTACTACTACTGTTACTGCTACTACTACTGCTGCTATTGCTACTACTGTTACTGCTACTACTACTACTGCTACTACTATTGCTATTGCTACTACTACTACTACTTCCTACAGGAATTTTCATGGTAAAACAAGCATGGAGTTTTGCAGGATGAATTTTGAGCAGATTATTTCCTGTGAATGTTGCATTAGAGATAAGTTTTCCTGTTATCCTTAGTAACTTGATACAAATCTCTGTCTCTATTATGTATTTTTTATTTTTTAACAATCATTCTTACTTAATAGGCTTCTTTTTTGACAAATTCAGTGTTTTCCTCTACCTGACGCTAACTCTTTGGTTGTTCAAACTGTATACTTCTCTAATTTTTAAGTTTATAAATGAAATAATTCAGACTTTAAAAGTTTAGTTTTCTTCACAGAAATGAATGAAATGCTGAGACACAGGCCAACTGTATTTTTTTTTATTTTTAAAGTTGTCTTATACCCTTTAGAAGGCCTTGCGATCCCTTGTGAAGCTTTGGCGACCTCCGCGTTGGGAGCCGCCGTCTTCAGTGACTTATTTTTGTACACCAGACTGATAAATGTGCTGTGATCTTGTAATGGTGATACAGAATTTGAGACAAAATGAACAATTTGGTGGTGAGCAAACATCTTTATTAATAAAGGCTTTATCTGTACACATGCAACCTGGTTTGATGCCGTTGATTGCTGCAAGATAGAAGCACATACTGGATTATCAGGCGAGGCCAATTGAATACTCTAAAGCATGCACATCAAAATGTAAATTCCACTAGTCTTTTATCGGGTTAAGCAGAACCTGAAACATTAGATGAAGAGCGAAGATCACTGAAGCAGATGACAGACTACTAGTCATTGCCGTTAACAAGATCTGTGGCTTAATATAACATTTATGCAATTATTTAAAAGAGGCAGTTGGTGATGTACTTGAGTTTGCAGTGAAAGTTGGAACAGGTACATTAATTTTCAGTTTAGACGGTTTCACTTCCTCATGTGAAGTAATAACACTCCTAACCACTGGGGGCAGTCATGTTTACATTGATGGTTTGCGTGAGGCCTAAGTGAACACGGGTTCATTGGTTAATGGTGTTTTGGGTGGTGAATGAGGAGCCTCTGGTTCAAAACTGCTGAAAGTCAAAATAAAAGGAAAGAAATCCCCAGAAAAACTACTGCCTACAAATATTTAATTCAAAGGAATAACGCACATGAGCATCAGAAGATTGTGGTTATTAATTCACCACTGTGGCTAACTGGCTGATGGGATACTGAGTATTATTTATTTTCAAAACCAATTCTTCATTAACTGAGCTGATTAGATGCAGCGGTCTTTACTCAGCGGCGGACCGTGGTCCAGCCATCATCATCTGTCTCGTTCTTGGTGCGACGAGCATCTTTGTCCCCACGCCAACCCTTATCTCCTTCAGCCTCACGGTCCTGGTCCGGCTCAAGCACACGCTCCCCATCTCCTTCTCTGTCTCTGGGCCGCTCCTCACGCTTCTCTTCGCCTCCACGACGCCAAGAACCTCCTAAGGAAACAGAGATACTCATCAGAACACGTTGATTTTACAAGTAACACTCTAGTTCAGAAGTTTACATATTTATCCAACCTGGTGGTGATCTTTTTAAGGGCGTTTTCACAAGCCATAGTCCGAATCAGTGAAATTAATACTTTTGGTTTGTTTTCCATTTAGACTAGTTCAGATTCACAAATTGAAGCAGACCAAATAAAAAAAAAAAACTTGCTGAAAGGTGTGTACGAAGGAGCAGATTTATCTTTTTCGTCCTGAGAGCTGCCACTTCTATGCAGGGAATCACAGACTTTGATGTTGCTGTTGAAGTTTTTTTACTTTGACTCGGCACTGATCTACTGTGCGCACGAATCCCTTCTCCTCCAGTTTATCTTGAATGACTTAAACGTCACTATTTTTGAGGACATTATTTAGCATATTCGGTCCGTTCTCTCCGGCCCAGATGTCAGGCCAACATGGGACTTCTGCAGGAGTCCAGGTCCGTCCTCTCCCACTCATGTTAACCTGTCGTTTACATGTGTCCATCTCAACAAACGCCCGCACAGGCAGCCTGTGTTTTGATTTGCCTGGAAACCGGAGACAACTTGCAAGACATTTTCTTTTAGTTCACAACCGCCCAAACGAAAAACACCAGAGTTCGATTAAAACAGACTAAATGTTGGCTTGTGAAAGCGCCTTAAGACACCTGCTGTAGCAGTATTAAAGGTAAACAGCGACCTCTGCTGGCTGAATGCAACACCCCCACATATTGTATCCAACTGTTTTGTTAGACAGGAGTGCTAAATAAAGTACTTAAAAGTGATTTGTTCCGTTTAGTAACTTGGCAACTCTATTTGGAGCCTATCAGGATAATTGCTACTGCTACAATGTTTGGATCATTCAGTGATTGGTCTGAGGGTAAATCAGACAAATCTGAAGCCATAAACTACATTTCAATAGGATATTTTAGCATAAAAAGGAAGTACTTCCTACAGCTTTTAATTATGTTGCATCTTCAAGGGAACTGTGATGCGTCCTACGGTGTATCCCTGACATGCCTGTAATGGTTATAGCCTAAATCTCGCTCCGCTTACCAGCATCTTCATCTCTGGGCGGGGCTCTGACTTCACGGTCATCCCGACGGTCTCTATCAGGGCGCTCAATGCGGCGCTCATCACGCTCACCGCCACGCTCACCGCCACGCTCACCACCGCGCTCACCACCGCGCTCACCACCGCGCTCAACACCGCGCTCAACACGACGATCATCACCGTCACGCCGTTCACTGCGGTCACTCTCCTCCTTGTGAGAGTCTCTCCAGCCGCTTCCTCTGTCATCTGCGCCTGCTCTCCTCCAGGTATTCTCCTTCTCCTTCTCCTCTCTGTGAACAGATAAAGTCATTAACATAACTGGGACCACTCGCAGAACTATGATATACTCTCCATTTATTACAAAACATAAATAGAGCAACACTCTTGGCAGAGGTCTATCAGGCCCACCTGACTGGACGACGGTCTCTGAAGCTGTCACTGGATTTTTCCTCTCCGTCACCATCATCTCTGCCACCGCCACCATCATCTCTGCCCTCTGGGGCGTCATCACGGGGAGGACCCCAGCTGTCCTCTCGGGCCTTCTCCCGCTCACGCCAACCACCTGCAACATAAGCATTTGCTCACTATCCTGCTAGACATTTAAGCACAGAGCTAGAAGACATCTCTATCACCTATCAGCAGCTGAATGGCTACAGGCTTACCGGGTCTGCCCGCGGGTTTCCAGGGTTTGCCTTCGTTGTCTTCATCACCACCACGGCGTGGCCCATCATCCATGCCTCTCCTTCCACCTCTCTCATCATCTCCTCCTCTCCTGGGACCCCAGTCGTCATCAGCCCCACGCCTGGAACCCCTGAAGTCATCCATGCCTCTACGGGGACCTCTGTCGTCATCAAAACCACGCCTGGGGGCACGATCTTCATCAAAGCCACGCCTCTGGCCGCGATCGTCATCTCCACCCCTCCTTGGGCCACGTTCATCATCAAACCCTCTGCGTAGAGGACGCGCATCATCACCGCCACGGCGTGGGCCTCTATCGTCATCGAAGCCCCGACGGGGTCCTCCGTCATCTCTGCGAGGCCATTCTCGCCTGACGTTGTCTCTGTCTTCTCGGTCATCCTCACGGCCCTCCTGTCTCCCCTCCGGTCTCCCCTCCCTGGAGAGAGCACGGCTATCGTTAGAGTAGCCCCTCGTGGTTAACAATAAAAAAGAATGATTAAATATAGTTAACACCTACTTGTCAGGCACAGGACGACGCCACTCTGATTCACCCTCTGTGCGCCTCCTCCATCCTCCTCCTCCTCCTCCTCCTTCCTCCTTCTCCTTCTCAGGCTCCTTCTCGCCCCCCCAATCCTGTACAAGCAAAACGTATTGATCAAGACACATTATTTGCAATATGTATACTCAGGTGTAACCTTTACACATTCACAATGCAGTACAAGAAAGCAAGCATATCGTTTTTGAAAAAGTCCTTATTTAGACTTTTCTATTCTAGACACCATGGTATCACAATTATCCTGGGTAACATATGATAAAATCTCGTATAATTACCTGCGATCCCCACCCCTTCTGTCGGGCTCTGACCATCAGTTTAAAAAAAAGCTAATTTGTACCTTGGCTTTCTCCTCTGGAGGGGCCCTTTTCTCCTCGTCACGACGGCGTTCTCGCTCTTCGATCTCCTGTTGACGAGCACGCTGCTTCCGTTCCTGCTCCTCGAGTTTGCGCAGTTTCTCCTGGTACTCCCTCTCCTCCTCCTCTCGCTGCTCATGTTCCACGCGTTCAGCCTCCTCGCGCTCTGTAACAAAACCAGGAAAATGAAAACTTCCTGTGGTACTAATGCTCCTCAAAACAACCATTTTAACATCAACTGATAACATTTCTACCACAAGTTCCTCCTTTACCATGACTGTTCCAGCGCACAAGTGCAAACAGAAATGAGTTACCTTTCTTGAGCGACTCCTCGTGGATACGCTGTGCATCTTCCTCTTTCTGACGGTAGAAAGTGTTACGCCTGTCCTCTTTGCGCTGCTTCTTCCTTTCTTCCAGGCGCTTCTTCCTCTCTTCCACAAAACGCTCCTGGAAAGCTTTCAGTTTTTCCTTCAAAGACAGAACAGTAACTTTGAAACCACCGCGTCAGTCATACAGTTGTTCTGCCTGCATATTATAACTTTAAGTTGATAGAAGGACTGAATGGTCTTACCTCATAAATGAAGCTACGAGCAGCAGTAATTTTGGACAAGAAGTTTTCTTTGTCCTCCATCATCCTGGACATGCGTTTCTTGTGCTCCAGAGCCTTCTCCCGCTCAACTTTCATGTTACTGATCTACAACAAAAAGAAAAAACAAAACCTTACATTCTTGATACTCACCTGGGTTTATTAAATTTCCTCCTCCTATGCATGTCATTTTTTAATCAGTGTTTTGTTTTACATACCCTTTCCTCCTCCTGGAGCTCCCATAGTTCCATATCCTTGATGCGCTGCTCCTCATAAGCCTGTTTGATAAGAGGAATCTCCTCGAGACGTTTTGCCCTCTCAAAGTAGTCAATCTGGAGAGAGAGAAAGATTAGTGTCCAATTCACACCTAAGTGACTGATATTTCACTGATGTATCACTCAGTTACCTTCTTCTCCTGGTTCTTCAGACGCTCCTGAAGTTCCTTCTTCTCCTTCTCCAGCTGCTCCACCTGTTTGGCCATGATGAAGTCGGGATCCAGCTCCTCAAGGTCCTGCACAGAACACATTTGTTAGTCTCATCTTTGAACTCAATGTTACAATGAATATGGAGTTCAACCTAATGAATCAATCTACATTTACCTCGATATCAATATCCTTGAAGGCCTTGGCTCCAAGTTCAGTCTTCTTGATCTGCTCCAGCCGTTCACGGACCGTTTTCTTCTTGATCTGCTCGTGCTCCTGCATGATGCGCTCCTTCTCCCTCTCTTTGGCCTCCTGGCGCAGACGCTCCTCCTCAGCCTTACGGACCTTCTGCATCTCAGCTTCCCGCTGCTCCAGCTCCTCCTTCTCGCGCGCGATGTTCAGGCTCTCCAGGCGCTCCTTACGCTCTTCGATGGTCTGTCTGCGAGCCAGGATGCGCGTGTGATCCTTGCGGGCGTTTTTCAGATAGGCAGCGATGGCCAGCTGGCTCTGCTCCTCGCGCTCTTGCTGAGAAGGGACAAAAACATCAAAATGCAATTTAGAGTTGAAGAATAAAGTAGAGTGTATTGTGCGAAAAGACACTAATCATGAATTAGACTTCAATACCACATGAAGATACCTGTATGTGTTGGTTAGTATTATGTGCAAGTATGTAAAAAGCTACTGTTGGTCACTGATCAGGTGTCTCTGCGTATCTATATAGGAGAGAGTGAACTCACCAGGATGGAGGCAGGCTTGATGATCTGGATGGCCTTGGCCAAAGACGCAGACATGGCAGTAAGCTGGTTCCTTATCTGCTCTGAGGGCATGTTCTGCAGGAACGGACCAACAGGGGCATCCTCTTTGGTAGAGTAGTTCAGGTCAGAGCCAAAGCTCAGCGTTCGAGAGGTGTGGTCTATACGGACCTACAGGGGAGACGGGAATGTTAGAGAAGTAGTGTAAAACAGTATGATAAACACTCTTATATGTAATAACATGTTTGTTGGTTTATCAGTAGTTCATTTAATGCCTAATCTCTCCTGATCTTACCTGCAGATCACAGTGCCGGGCGGCATCCACAATGGAGCGCTCCAGCTGGAAGGCGTCCACAAATGGAACCAGGGAGGCCAGACGGGTGAACTCGATGCTTTGATAGATCTGTGCAACCTGATATAATGGATGCAGAATAATGAGTGAGATGTTCTACCATCACACTGTAGATGTGATTTAAGACAGCATTCCTGGGGAATGAAAAAGATTGTAGAGAATTACCTGCTGCAGGAGCCTCAGGATGGTATTACTCTGCAGGTGAGGGACATACTGCTGCAGATCAGCCTCCTTCTCAGCCTGGTCTTTCACCCAGTTCAGCACCTAGTGGGTGAGTCAGTTTGTTAGCATACACTGGGATGTTACAATCAAATTTAATTAATCAAATTAATATTAGATAAACTGCTCCAACTACAAAGATGGATTGTAAATTGTCTTTATCATCAAGCTGGTTGCTGCCAGATTGTTTACCTTGGTCACTCTTCCGCTCAGCTTCAGTGGATGAAAGTCGACTTCTAGCCAGTTATAAAGTTCTTTTATATCAGGTACGACATACTGCAGCAAGTTAAATCTCACCTAGAATGCAAACATTAAAATATAAATGTGTCAGAACATCTTTAAGCAAATATTAACCAACTGTTTTACAAGATCAGGTTAAAAGCTAAATTTCAAACTAAACAATCATGTTACTAAAAAAGTATTTAGGGGGACTGTTGAAACCTAAAAGACCTAACAAAGCTTTCTAATGCAGATAATGTACCATGTCATTGATGAGACTCTGCCGGGTTGGTGGAGACTGCAGGCCCAGGAGGGTGGCCAGCCTGCGGTGTTTTTCTACAATGATGCCATCCATGTCCAGCAGCCGAGCGATGTCAGTGCGCTCGGGGGTGATGGGAATAGACAGTGTGGCCAGGAGGACTCTGGTGGACATCCTGAAGATCCAAAGTAAGCATCGTTAACCATTTGGTCACTACCAGAGTAAAACTTGTGCACATATGTACAGACAGTGAATACCTCTGCATCTCATCTTGGGTCAGATTCTTGCGCATCTCCCTTGAAAGGTGATAGAGCCGGTGGAGGGTGCAGGCGTGGAAGAGAGCATTTCCAGATTTCCAGAACACAGTAGACACCTTGTTGTAGTAGTTGGCCATCAACTGGGGTTTGGGAGGCTTCTTGGAAAGAGCAAACAGGCCATGGATGTCTTCAACAGCCTTGAATGCTTCCTGGAAAAAGACAAACAGTACTATGTTAGTAACAATATCATCTTTACATATTTAATCATACTTGTGTTTAGTTTAGTTTTTTTTCTACAGATCATGCACTGTATCGTACATTACTACTTTCTAAAGCATTTCTGAAAATATTTTATACATTTAAATGTTTATTAAGTAGATGCGGATATCGTCCTTTGAGAGATTTAGTGTTTAGGGGGACAGACCTGCCAGAGTTCCATGCTAATGGCGCTGTCCAGCTGCACCAGACGTGTCTCCAGGTGCATAGACTGACTTTCAGGGTTGTTCAGGTTGATGGCGGTGCTCTGGTTGTGGTGGCGCTGGATCTGACCCAGATGCATACGCAGGTTGTCACACAGCTTGCGAAATTCCGCTTTACGGGTGTACTGGAGACAGAACTTGAAAGCTGCAGAAAAGATGACCAGATATTATTTACAGTATTTAATATGCAACATTCAACAGCTGAATTTATAATTATTTAATTATTTTCTGTGTGACTTTACTTTAATGATGCACACGGTATTATCTTATCAAAATTAGGTAAAGATAAAACAATATTTACACTAAAATCATAAATGTACATTTTATGATTCCCTTATTACTGGCTGAAAATTACAGTATTTATCTTTTTTTTCAAAATGGTGCCACTGCCATGTTCTCTACATATTCAGTAACATCTACCTACACGAAAACAGACAAAATATAAAACATTTTGTTGACAGTAACTTTAATGCAGCCTTGAAAAATATCACACCAAGAGATTAAATGAATACAAAACGTTCTTAATAAGGTATTCAGTGTGTGTCATTACCTTGCTGGGCAATGTCATGGTACAGGCGCTCCACCTTGGAGTTGTTCCGCAGCAGGTCCAGGCACTGGCGGTAAGATTCCCACAAGAACTTCACCCAGGGAGTGAGCAGCAGGCGGTCGGTACGATCCTGAGTGTCCTCTCCACTCACAGCACTCAGGAGAACACTAAAGAGAGACAATAAGACATTAGTTTAGATTATTTATCAGATTAAAAGAAATCCAACAACATATATGTGGACACTTTTTATGCTGTTAAGAAACATCATCTACGGTCCTGTTCAGGCCTGGTATTAACATGGGTCCTGAGTGATCAGATCTCAAGTGGACAGCTTTAAGTACGGGTGTGAACACACTCAAGACGCATTGAGATCGGATCTTTCAGACCACATTCAGAGGTGGTCTGGGCCAAATATGACCACATTCCTGTACCCGACTTCACAAACATGTAGGATATTACTACTGACATTCATGTAATATTATGTCACAACATCTGGTGTATTGGTCATGTGTTTACTACGTGTTTATTTGCATATAGTGCGGGGAAGTGAGATCCGATCACAAGCAGTCACTGGAGACGTATGTGGAGACGCATTCTAATGCCAGGTGTTAACAGACGTACTTAAAGCTGTCCACTTGTGATCGGATCACACAGGACGCACGTTAATGCCAGGTCTGAACAGGCCCTAACATTTAAGCATCCTCACCTTTCAGGAGTCTGGATGTTGTCCAGATCCTCGATGTCCAGGACCATCTGCTGGGACTCCCCCTTGGCTGTCTCAGTCTTCTCCTCCGCCAGCTTCAGGTAAGCCCTCACCACATCCTCCAGAGATTTGATATTCACCTGAAAGCAAAGACAAGAGATTACACTTTGACTCAAAAAACAACTACCCCGAGGTGTGTGCAAACACTCCCAGATGACTCCTCCTCACACACCTGCTGGCAGATGTTCTTGTACTGGTAGAGACCCTCCTTGGCCAGGTGGCTCTTGCGCAGATCCACGCACAGCTCCAGGTACTTGAGCATGATGGGCTCGTGGATCTTCTGCCATGTTCGATGTTTCTTGCTCTTGATGACATCGTACAAAACGTCCAAAGCTGGCTGCTTCTTGCCGACCTCGAGAAACTCTGTGTAAACACAACGAGAAATAGACCAACATGAGCTCCATCATTTCACTAAAACATTTTACTAAAGCAGCTGATCGATAGTCCAGTGTTGGTCATGTATGGTTTTTCTTTTGTTCCTTTTCCCTGATGATGGGCCTAGAGGCTAAATGGTTGTGGAAGATTGTGTATGAATGTGAAATTTATACATCTGTTTGGAAAATTTGAATGTTATTAGTGTAACACAAATATGATGTTGTATATATGTATACATGTGATAAATTTAATGTACTTGATTTCGGACCCCAGGAAGACTAGCTGGTGTCATTGGTATCAGCTAATGGGGATCCTTTTTAAATAAATTACAAAATCAGAGGTTATAATGAATATTTTGTGAACCCAGGAGGTTGTTGTGGTAGTCAGGTGAGCAACAACACTTATAACCATTATCTCAGTAGCACTACCATGGCATTTTAATTGGTCATTCCTGTGGTACTACTGTGACACAGTGTGGTTTGTATGTATTGTAAATTATGTCACTCTGATGTCTGTTGTACATATTAGGAGGAAATCAAATTACTATACAACTCCCATTTAGTGTTCTCTTTCTGTATTAATAAAAAAAATGCATTATTAATAGTGTAACACAAATATGATGTATATATAGTATGTATGTGATAAATGTAATGTACTTGATTTCAGACCCCAGGAAGACTAGCTGGTGTCATTGGTATCAGCTAATGGGGATCCTTAATCAAGTACATTACTGAAGCAGCTGATCGATACTCCAGTGTTGGTCATGCATGGTTTTTCTTTTGTTCCTTTTCCCTGATGATGGGCTTTGAGGCTAAATGGTTGTGGAAGATTGTGTATGAATGGGAAATTTATACATGTTTGGAAAATTTGAATGTTATTAGTGTAACACAAATATGATGTTGTAGTTATATAGTATGTATGTGATAAATGTAATGTACTTGATTTCGTACCCCAGGAAGACTAGCTGGTGGTATCAGCTAATAGGGATCCTTTTTAAATAAATAAATCACAGCTCAATAGTAACCATTTACACATACTAGTTAGTTACTAGTTTATATGTTAGTTTCGATCTTTCTTCCTTTGTTGTTATAGTTTTTTTTCCCCTGGGGTTTTGGTGGGAGGTCCTTTGTATAAACCTGTGGCTTCTTGACCTATCCTCACACATTTTCTTGTTTTTTGTTTTCATTGACTGGATTTTGTGCAGTTTTATATATGTGCAAATAAATGAAATATAAAAAATATTAGTAAACGTTAGCACCAATCCACATCATTATCTAGATCTGGCCCACATTGTTAGGCCTTACGGTTTAACAGGACATTATCATCAAGCTACAAGAATAGACTAACAATCTGCTAAGACAGCAGCTAAGAGACTTTGTAAATAACGATTCAAAGCTGTGATGAGTGCTAACAAGCATGTAATAGACACTTAAAGCTACATTTCATTACTCTATATAGTCAGTAAAGCTACCACAAAGATGGCCCAGCCGGTTAGCTTAGCAGCAATGTAGCTATGAGAGAGCAACATGGCTTCCACCGCCATGGAGGCTAGTTAGCATGTTAGCTTAGCCGTTAGCATGTTAGCTTAGCTTGTTAGCTTAGCCGTTAGCATCAATGTGTGACGATACGAGACGTTAAGTTGTGTTTCTACTCACCGTTGGCTCGTTTCAGAGCGTTCTCCGGCCGTTGAAAGTACGCCGGCATGTTTGCGGCGCTCTAGTTGAACTCAGATCGACTGATTTTGAGTGTATTTTGATGTTTTTCGTCAGTCCATCCAGCCACGCGACGCCACGACCTCACCCGTTGCTACGCTGCTGCTGAGAAAGAGAGAACCTCGTGAGCGGCCTAGCTAGGGGCGCCAGCTGCCTTCACCGACCATCCCCCTATCGCAGCGTCTAGTCTGCCCCACCACGACCAGACCGTGAAGTGAGAAGACATTTAGTTACATTACAATAAATATTAAAGGTTATGTAACATTAGTCAGGGTTTCAATGTAGTTATTTTTTGACTGTTCAAATCTTAATATACTATAGATTATATTAAGGGTTGTCAAAGTTAATGCAATGATAACACAAATTTCTTTTAACGCCACCAATTTCTTAAAGGTCCCATTTTATGCTCATTTTCAGGTTCATACTTGTATTTTATGTTTCTACTAGAACATGTTTACATGCTGTAATGTTAAAAAAAAAACCTTTATTTTCCTCATACTGTCAGCCTGAATATACCTGTATTTACTCTCTGTCTGAAACGCTCTGTTTTAGCGCATTATGATGGAATTGGGTTGGGTCCATGTTTATTTCCTATCAGCTGATATTATTTACATACACTGCAAGAGGAAATAAACTGGGACACATTTTGAATGTTTACGTTTAAAACCATGTAATGGTCTAAATATTGTATATTTGTGACATCACAAATGGACAGAAATCCGAACGGCTTGTTTCAAATGCACAATTTCTGAATACGGGCTGTGTGTATTTCTCCGTATATTGACGTTTTGATAGTTTAACAGTATTTATAAAGCACTTAAACCTGCTTTATAATGTAAAAGACCTGAAAATCTCACTTTTTACAATATGGGACCTTTAAACGCAATAATGCATCTTGTGATTTTTAGGTTGTAGCAGACTTACTTTTAAAGTTAGAGTGAAGGTATATATATATGAAACTACAAAACCTAAAAAATCCATTTGGTACCATGTCATACTAGCCTCCTTGCGAAGGAGGTTGAATAACGCTCCAAACGTACGCTAAGTTTTGGTGAGGAAAAACTGGCATGGCCATTTTCAAAGGGGTTCCTTAATAATATTAATAATAATAATAATAATAATAAATTGGACTTATATAGTGCCTTTCAAGGAAAAACTCAGTGCGAAGAAATTTAGTTCTGTCTCAACCAAAAAATTATAATAAATATTAAAGGTTATGTAACATTATTCAGGGTTTCAAAGTAGTTTTGTTTTGTTTTTTTTATTATATTTTTATTGACACTTTGCAACAAACATACACAACATATAGACAGTGTGGTCAGGAGGACTCTGGTGGACATCCTGAAGATCCAAAGTAAGCATCCTTTAAAATTTACATCTGTAACTCACTGATATGTTACTATGGGTGTTAATTTAAAAGTATAAAATAAGTAAAGTGTGTGAAATAAGTATCAAGCTTAATTATATATCTGATTTATTTTGAATAAATGTTTGATTTGACTGGAGCTTTATAAAACGGATAACAGAGTCTCAAAACCCACTAAACGGGGGGTTTCAACAAACCTGGCAGCCCTGAGTGTATAAAGTTCCCGTATTCGCTCCGCTGATGGTGTGTTCAGGTAACCCTCGTTAAATGTCGGTTATATCAAACCATGTAGGCTTAATTTAACTGCAGATTAGTCTAGCACAGGGGTCAGCAACCTTTACTATCAAAAGAGCCATTTTAGGCAAAAAAATCTGTCTGGAGCCGCAAAACATTTGAGCATTGTGATGAAGGTAACACAGTTTATAGTCTAAGTATATAGTATTTAAGTCTAATGTAGTGAGGGCCCAAGAGCAAATGTACTACAGTATTAGGGCCACATTGAGGGAAAAAACAAGTGAGATTTACAGAATAAAGTCAGAATATTACGAGAAATAAGTAGTAATATTATGAAAATAAAGTCATAACTTTACGAGAAAAAAAGTCGTAATATAACAATAATAAAGTCATAGCTTTACGAGAAAAAATTTCGTAATACTACGAGAATAAAGTAATAAATTTACGAGAAAAAAGTCGTAATATTACCAGAATAAGTCATAACTTTACGAAAAGAAAGTTGTAATATTACCAGAATAAGTCATAACTTTACGAAAAGAAAAGTTGTAATATTACGAGAATAAAGTCATAACTTTACGAGAGAAAAGAAAATAACACGTAAAATTACTACTTCATAATATTATGACTTTATTCTCTTAATACCTACAACAATGATAAATAAAAATGAAAATGAAAACAATAAAACAGTTATTAATTTCCACTAATTTTTTTATAAATCCACAGGGAGCCACTGGAGAGGAGCTAAAGAGCCTCATGTGGCTCCGGAGCTGCAGGTTGCTGACCCCTAACCTATCAGTAGTCGATACTTGATATTAAAGGATCGAGTTAAAAGAAGCATGATCAGCAACATTCCTACTTTTGACTGAGCTTGTGTTATTCATAAAGAGAAACTCTTACCTACATATAGTCATTTGTAATTTACGAGGTTTTTCGGTAACCCTGAATGCACTATAATCTCCAGCTCTCTGATTGGTTGTCAGCAGCGTGGCTCCTCCCCCATTGGATGGTCACAATCCTCCTGACCCGGAAGAAGGAAGAGATTTCGCAAACAGAGGAAAGTCTGTTGACAGAAGAAATCACACCTGAGTTTTAACACCTTTTACCGTCTTATTAAAGCCGTCCAGCATCGCATTCAGCTACTTTGGACTCAGCAGGAGCTCTCAAGGTGCTTCACAGTGGCATTAGTGTCCTCAGAGAGAGCTGTTTTGGTGTGTTTTGGTGTCGTTTCTGCAGTTTAACTTGTGTTAACTCTGGACTCTTGCAGGTATGGAACATGGCAGCACCTGAAACACAGTTTATGTTAAGCGTCGGACTAATCGGTAAGTCTCAGCTCACAGCTCTTGGTTTGTCTTGTTTCAAGGGAAAGTTGACGCCTCAGTAGGTGCAGGAGACTCACATGACATCAGTGTGACCTGAAAGTGTCTAATCAGCAGGTCCCTGATTGGGTCATTGCTCCTGCATGTTAGGCAGTATGTACATGGACATGGATGGTCCCTGAACGCACCTAATAACACAGAGACCCCTGTGATAAAGATCTGGTTCCAGAGAGCTCTGTGTGATAATGGTGTTTAACCCTCTGAGACACACAATGGACCAGGGGTCAGCAACCTTTACTATCAAAAGAGATAGTTTAGGCTAAATAAAATAAAAAACAAATGTCTGGAGCCGCAAAACATTTGATCATTGTGATGAAGGTAACACAGCTTATAGTCTAAGTATATAGTATATACATCTAATGCAGTGAGGGCCAAAGTGCAAATGTGCTACGGAGTATTAGGGCCACACTGAGGGAAAAAACATCTGAGATTTACAGAATAATGTCATAATATTACGTGAATAAAGTCATAACTTTGCGAGAAAAAAGTTGTAATATTACGAGAATAAAATCTTAACTTAACGGGAAAAGAAATCGTAATATTGCGAGAAAAAAAGTCACAACTTTACGAGAAAAAAAGTCGTAATATTAAGTGAATAAAGTCATAACGTAACGAGAAAAAAATTCGTAATATTACGAGAATAAAGTCATAACTTTACGAGAAAAAAAGTCGTAATATTACGAGAATAAAGTCACAACTTTACGAGAAAAAAAGTCGTAATATTACGAGAATAAAGTCATAACTTTACGAGAAAAGAAGAAAATAACACGTAAAATTACTACTTTATAATATTATGACTTTATTCTAGAAATCTCAGATTTTTTTTTTTCTCAATGTGGCCCCAATACTCTGTTGTACCGTCGTACATTAGACCTACAACAATGATAAATACAATTTTTAATTTTAGTACTTATATTTCTTTACATTACTTTGTTTATATCGTAGCATTATGTACATAATTTACATGTTACATACTCCTTAATTTATATTTTCTTACATTTCTTATGTTTATTTCCGCCCGGGCATCAATAAAGTATCAACAAAGTAACTGTAGATAGGCACTTTTTTAATGATGCAGCACAATTTTATAATTTATTGCAAATTATTTCACAGACCCCCTGACAGAGTGCCAAAGACCCACTTTGATAATCACTATTCTGATCTGTTAAGATTCATATATGATGGTTTTATTTTGCCTGTGCCCAGAGAAAGATGTGAATGGAGACACACTGTGGGTGTGGTGCTATCCCTCTGTGGGCTCAGACTTGAGGCAAGTCCTGCTCAGCAAGTGCTGTCTGACAAAGGACAGCCGGGATTTCCACACCTTTGTGTTTGGTCAGTTCTGTCGCACCTGGTACTACATCACCACAGCGGAGGTGCAGGAACCTACAGCACTAAACAAGGTACAGCGCCCAGACACTCTGCTGACGTCAAAATCTTGAATGAGGAGCAATGAGAGAGCAGCATTTCTATCTGATATTTGAGTTTTGTCTCTATTTTCTCCTTTCAAGGTCACTCATTTTTCAATAGTTGTTACAGCAAAAGACTTCAATCCTGAGAAGTATGCTGCACTCAGTAGAATACTCTGCAGGTACATTGTTCAGCTCACATGACACTGTTTGTACACTTTTCTTTAAAGTGTTTTTTTTTTTTTTATTTGAGTGGTGTGTTTTTGTCTGTTGTCCAGGATGTACATCAAACATGGCAGCCCAGTGAAGATGATGGAGGCTTACGTCACCGTCCTCACCAAAGGAATTTGCCAGAGTGATGAAAACGGCTCATTTCTAATTAAGGACTACGATGTTCGGAAAGCGTACTTGGCTGGTTCAGTCAAAGGTAAGAAGACGTCACAGTCGTTAAACAGGAACACTAACCAGTATTACAAGTATAACAGTATAACAAGAAAAAAAACACAATAAAACAATAATAATAAAATGCAGAAATTGCAGTGAAATAAAATTCACATAGAGATAAAAGCTTTTATTTCTGTGTGAATTTATTAAAATATATAAAATTAATTTAATTTGATTATTATAAGTTATTAAATTATATACAATTATTTTATATTATTAAATTTAATTTTAGCTTTAAGAATGTTTTGAGAAGAGATTTTAAAGCAGTGATAGATTAGGTAGGTAAGTCGTTCCAGAGTCCAGAGGGGTCTGGACTGCAAAAGCCTGATGGCTCTTAGTCACCAGTCGGGCTCTGGGAACACTCCAGAAAAGCCTTCCTAGGAAATAATTAATTGTGCACACAAGACATAAGAGACAAAACATCAGGGGACCTTTCATTAATTAATTCAGACGTTTCCTGAACTCTGCTATTTGTTCTTTTTAGGACAAAAATAGGATTTACATGCTCAGCAGACACCCTCAACCTACAATACGCTTTGTTAGATCCTCTTTATGCGTCCTTTTGGTGACATTTCAGGTTTTCATGCAGCAATTCCTTTGAATCCAAGACAATTTTCTCTTTTGAGAGACTATAAAAGGAACCTCGACCCTTGAAATAAACAGGTCTTACAGGGAAGTTCTGTATGCAAATGTAATCAGCAGTTCATGTAGGTGTTTTTATCACTTGTTTACAGTGATAAAGGTGATAGTGATAGTGATAGTGATGGGTCCCACCCGACTTGAAAGATTCAAGATTCCTTCAGAGTAAAAGTGGCTCATCCATGTTTCCTCTCTATCTTTAGATGTGGTGTCTCAGTTTGGTATGGAGACGATCATCCTGTATACCGCTCTCATGCTGAAGAAGAGGATCATTGTTCATCATCCTCGGATTGAAGCATTGTTGGAGTTTACAAGGTGCATTTAGGACTTAAATTCAAAATATTTTGACACTGTGTAGTGGAGAATATTACCGTCTGTGGGTAACTCTTTGTCTGTTTCCCCTCAGAGTTTTGCCGACTCTGACGTGGCACAGGAAAGACTGGTCCATCGTGCACCCGTATGTGCATCTGACTGATACTGAGCTAGAGGATCTCAAGAGATGCCCCGGTGAGGCTGCCTCCTGGTTTATTAACTCTAATTCCTCCTCCTCACGGTTGGTGATCAGCCACCATCTGCACTGTAAATTAATTATTTATGCACCAATATGTTCGTTTTCTCCGCAGGATATGTAGCAGGGTTTGTAGATCCTGAAGTGAGCAACAGGTCGGACTTGTTTGATGTGTATGTGAACCTCCCAGACAGCGTCATCACAGTATCCCAGAGCGCCAAAGGTACAGTATGTTCAAAGAGAAAGCAGCATGTTTCTAAGAGCGCTTTGATTCTTGAGAGTATTCTGAGAGTTTTCTGCGCTTTACAGCACCCCTCGCCCCGGACCTCGCTGCTTAGATTGATGCATTTACTTTAAATATAGGCTACAAAATGTTCTTTCTGAATGCATGATGTTTCAAAAGTAATCGTGATAAATAATCGTAATCTCAATATTAACCAAAATGATCGTGAGTATGATTTTTGCCATAATCGAGCAGCCTTACTTAAGAGAGTAGGACAGCATTTCCCTCAGACTGATGTTAAGTATCCCCTCACAGAGGCCATGGCGATGGGGAAGCTGCACAAGGACATTGGTCACCTCATCGTCCAATCTGCTGAGGACGCTGAGAGGTCAGACAGTCAGGTCATTAAGGTGAGAGTTCCCTCAGAGCACAAATGTCTTAATTCAGTCCACAGTTGTAAGAAATATAGTCCTGAATCTAACATGACAACCCCACATTAATTCACAGGATATTTCTGTCAAGACAAAAGAGATCCTTGCCAACTTGGTGGCCCTGGCCGACGAGTGTGAAGACTCTAAAATCACACTGGAAGGTTTAAAGCAGCATCATTTCCCTCCGGCGACGGAGAACTTCCTCTTTCATTTGGCAGCTGCCGAGCAGCTCTTACGGATATAAACCTGTTTTTAGACGCCGTGCTGCAGGATGACGTTACCGTCAAACAGCACGGACTCTAGCTGTGCTGTTCTGTATATATTTGCAATAATTGAAATGAAAGGCTTGTGCACACTCACTGTTACCATGTGAGTGTGCACAAGACACTTTCTCACAGTGATCTTTACGTGACGTAGGAAAGTGTCACCAGCACTGTTGTGCTAATATGTGACATGACTCACATCTTGTACCGATACCAATTTAATTGCCAACAAATCCTATGAAAAGACCAAAAACAGGTGAATTGATCCTATGAAGTATTGACTGTGTATCCAAAAGCAAAAAATCTTATTCCTTTGAGCTCCATTTTGGTCATTTAAAAAAAACACACATCCCCGAGCCACACTGCTGCACTGGTTGACATGCTCCTTCATTACCGTGATCATGGGTACTGTAGTTCATTTTGACTCAGTTCTGCTGCCATAAATACCATGGATGTATTACTCACTACAGCACCAATTGTGTATTAATCCGCAGCTGAAAATAGTCCCTAACAAATGCACTATTTACACCACTTTGAGATTACACTTGTTAAAAATTACAGTGCCCAGCTGTTTTAGGGAATTGCCTTTCTTTTAAATGAAAGTAAGTATTTGAAACTTCTTTTTAAAGACGTACGTATTTAGCAGGAACCAGTGGGCTTGGAGCTCAGTGCCACAGACAGTAGGATAGTCAGAGAGTATTTAAAGGGCAAGTCCGTCTGCGTTCTTTTCTTGTTCTTACTGAAAACTGAAGCTGTTACATCGCTGTCTTCAAAGCCACCAGACTCATTTGACAAGAATAATAATTTTACCTCACAGAACACAGGAGTTGCTTTTCTACCGCTGCATCGACTGGTTAGTTTGTTTGAGTTATTGTGTGACTTTTTGGATGTGAACTAAATAACTAACGCAGTGTGCACACAGCAGTACATAGCTTCTGTGCCGGTGTTACACCGAAATCTGTAACCACAGAAATCTGTGACCAGAGAGAGCCAGCTCCATTTCTGACGGCTGTCGTCAGAAAAAGTGCCACCTCCGTACCTGTGTAATAAATGAGGCAAATACGTGACGGAAAACACACAAAACTAAATTGTTAAAAAATATAAATTTGTAATTTAATATTTTTACTTTAAAGATATATTCACAAAAGTTAAAAAAGCCAAAGATAGGTAAGGTGGTCACATTTACTGATGACAGCCGTCAGAAATGGTGACCTTGTGTTGCTGGCTCTCTGCGGTCACAGATTTCACTGTAACATCTGTTCTCCAGTCCGCTACTCTAAACTGGGAGCATGCCGACCGCCATCTAAGTTACTATATATGTAATAGACTGATCATGAGGATGTATATATACTGTACATGTAGCAGCATCATCATGCAGAAACTTACATCAGGTCACATGGGAAAAAGTTTATGGAAGGGCTTGGGGAAAATAGCATTTTGATGCTAAAACCAGTGGGAAGTTATAGAATGATATAAAAACCTCAAAGAAAAACAAAAATAATGGACCCGGCTTTTAAAGACAGACTAACTTGCTTGATTTTGGTCTTTTCATGGGATTTGGTGACAACACAACGACACACAATCTTCTTCCTGGTCCAAAATATTAAGTTCTCGCTGTGAAGAGTCCGACCCCAGATATATATATATAAATATATACGCAGCAGCTGAAATGGCTCAGATGTAATGAGCAGTTATTATTATTAATGAGTTTATTGATAGAAACGTCGTTATATGTGGTTATCAGATCAGAACTGCTATAGACATTGCACAACGTGAGTTTATTTCAGTTTTTTTTAACATTGTCACATTTTGTATTTTACTAATGACTTAAATACTAGTAAGTTGTGTCGAATGAGGCTTTTTCAAACTGTTTTATAAAAAGATGATCGGTTGAAAAAGAGCTATTCCTCATCAATCAGCAACCGATCAAATAACGATAGGTGCTTCCATGTCCACATTGATTTATTCTGCATTATGTGAGTCTTACTGTCTTTTTTTTTTTTTTTTAAATGTATAATTAGCGCTGTTATTTTACAGGTGAGTATATTTCAACCACATTGCCAAATGGATGGTTTTGTGCCTCAGTATTTCAGAGAAGACAGAGAGTACAATACATAGAGATGCTCATGTAACTTTGAAAACTAAATGTATTTTCATGAATTGATGTAATATTTCCTATCTATGAAAACACATAATATTCCAGCTAAATAAATTTACTATCAAAAAGTCGCTTCTTTCCTGTTTTAATGTGTGTTTTAAACAAAATATTTCCCATGAAAACTGGGAGAAAAGGCTCACATGCATTGTACATTTTCAGCTGCATGACGTTAAACATTTATTATCAAGCTATCCAGTAATGGCAACATATGTTTTGGTTGATTTTGTATCGACAGCTCATCAGAGTCCTCACAGTCCTCACAGTCCTCTATGGTAATATAACTGTCCATCCCCCGCTGCAGCCTGCAGCTGCTCCTCCACGTTTTCCTTCTTTATCTGTAAAACAAGGTCAATGTCAGCAGAGTTCATCAAAAGGAAAACATCACAGCACCGGATGATCGTCGTGAATCTCACCGTTCCCAGTTGTGGAAAGAGACTGAACGAGATGGGGATCATCAAGCCCAGGATAAATGCAACACTTATGTGACGGAGAGGAGCGGCCAGCAGAGAGTTCCTCTGGAAAAGTCTTGTTCTGTAAAAGAAAATCTATTAGGTAAAGTCTGACATTTTGACCAGGTAAGTAGAGCTAAATATAAAAGTGACTGACCTCTGTAAGAGCAACACCAGGAGATTAGGAAGAGCAGCGGTGGTTCCAAACAGTACCGCTCTTGACAATGCGGTTTCCCTCACAGCCTGAAGAAAAACAATAACATGTGTAACACTGCAAGTTTTCAATGAGAAGACTTAATTTTGTCTATTTGCTTCTTGCATTTTATTTCAGTTTTACCTTTTCCCCCGCTGCTTTAGAGAGGCCGACAGGATTTCCACTGGAATCAAACACTTGGATCCCATCTTCTGACTCCTCACTTCTGACAGTCAACACATTGAAGAAGGCCAGAGCAGCTGGAGAGAGTTAACACAACATGTAAGTTTAAAAAGTCCTACCTGTTATTACTGGATCCACAGAAAGAGAAGAAAGAAATGTATTTCAGCTGAAAAATTGAGTTTGAATGTCTTTAGCCTGTGTGTATTTAAATATAAAGCCTCAACTGTATCTACTACCTGAAAAAAAAGTATTCAGATTTATGGTACAATACTATTTATGCTACAGTATTTAAGTAAATATTTACCTGAGAGTGGGATTGGTAATATCGACCTAAAGAAAGTCTTAATCAGTGCGCTTCTTACACCAAGTCGGTTAATGACAATTTGAGGAAGGGCCTAAAAACAAAAGAAAGAGGGGAAAAAAGCTTAAAGAAGCAACTTTTCTTTAAAAACCTTAAAGTTTTCTTGTAACATGACAATCAACATGACACACTGGTACAATCAGGTTACACACACCCCGGCACATGTTGCATAGGAAACCGTTCCAGTGATCAATAGAAGCTGCTTCAGAGACATTTTCTTACTCTGGTGGTGAGAGATAAACACAGATAACGTGAAGCAGAAACAGGGAGGACTGACTGAAGATGAACAATTCATACTGTATATACTGTATATTTATATATTTATATATTACCTGCTCTGATGAAGAATTTCTATTTGTATAGTTGAACCCAGCACTGTAACTCTGCAGCAAAAACTGAAATAACGTATTTTTTTAAATCATTAATGTACACTGTGTTATAGCCACATGTAATATTTTTATAAATATGATGAATATGCTTCATTACCTGCCAAAACAGAGCGGGTTTGACATAACTGTGTGGCAAAAAGCTGGCAACCACCTGAAATAAAGACGTTTGTTTGTTTCACCAGCGTTATCAAGAACAAAGTGTCAGATTATATTATTATATTATTATTGGATGACAGACATACCAGAGGTGCTGATATTGGCAACAATGCTAGAAAGAAAATGACAGAAGTGAGAGCATTAGCATCTCTTTTTCAAATTAATAGTTTTAGTGACACAATTAGTAGTTTCAAAAATGTAATTTGAGATGTTTATAGACTTTATTTACTGTTGTTATACCTTATATAATAATAATTGTAATACTTGTTGATGTTACATGATATGAATGCATTACGTCCTAAAGTTAATTTTAATAATAAAAATGTGTAAAAGTCTAAATTATATTGTACCTGCAGGGCGGAAAACTAGTGGAAGAACAGCACCAGAATCAGCGTGGACGGACGACTGTAAACACAGAGCAGTTTTCACAAAAAGCAGCACATTAAACTCCTTCAAAATCACAACATCTGGACACATTCAAAGATAGAATTGATAGAAATTCATTCTTAATCAAGAAAAAGTTTGTGCAAACGTTTAAAGCTAAATGTCTTTCTCTAAAAATCCAAAATATGACACATTTACACAACAATATCAAACCCTGTCAGCTGAACAAACAGGAAGAGGGGACAGTCATTATAGTGGTGGATGTTTATGCAGAAATATAGAAGTGAATTCTGATTTATTTATCAGAGATAAATTCAATGTTATTTGCAGTTTTGAGTTTCTTGCCAGACTTACAAGTGAGAGGGTCGGTGCTTGTCCATCCTGGAGGAAGAAACAGATTTAATTAAATCTACGGCAGCTGACTGACTGACTGACCACTGTGTGCAGTTAAGACTCTTAAACATAATCTGACCTTTTCATTTAGTTGCTCTCCACTTCCAAGAAGACTGTGGGCCTTCTCTATTTCCGCCTGAGGAGAGCAGCATCACTAGTTAGATAAACATCATATATTTTCTACTCATCTCACAGTAGTAGATCTCTGTAGTGACTTCTACTTACATCAGAGGAAAGCAGGATAGTTGGATCAAGGAGATTAACCCAGATCCGTAGTCGACTGAAGAAAGACTGGAAAAGAGGAAAAGAACAGTTCAACACTGAGATGTTAACACAGTTTCATTGTAACTGACTGAATATAATGTAATAAATCCTCATCACTGAAGATGCTCTGCATGTTAAAACACTGCTATGTGTGTGCACAGTTACCTGTCCCTGGCTCTTCCAATGCAGCAGATTAGGATCCATTTAGAACAATAAGTGCATGTACTGCTCTTAAATTAAATAACGTACAATAATACTACTACAGTACACATTTTACCAGCATGTGTTTCCTGCTTTTGAGGTCAAGTTCTATTTGTAATCTACTTCCGCCTTCAACCACGTGGTCAGCTGTGGGCGGGTTGGTGCTGCATTCAGGGACACAGAAAATATCGGAATATAACCAATACAAATAATTATTATATTAATACAACAATAACAGCAATAATAACAATAGAAATAGGAAATAATAATAATAAATTTAACAATGCAATATGTGCGATATAAAAATTAAAAAAATGCCTGTGCAATATTTGTATAGTATGCAGCCTCTGCTGCTCCCATATATATATATGTCCTTTTTCCAAGGACATTTTTCAGATATTTTTCAGACTTTTCTTAGACTTTTTTTTCAGACATTTTTCAGACATTTTTTTTCCAGACTTTTTTTCACATTTTTTTTTTTTCAGACATTTTTCAGACATTTTTTTCCAAGGACATTTTTTCAGACTTTTTTTTTCCAGACTTTTTTCAGACTTTTTTTTTTTTTACATTTTTTTGAGCTGTTTTCGGACATTTTGCCAACTTTATTTCTTCGGACGTCTTTCAGACATTTTTTTCAGACATTTTTCAGACATTTTTTCAGAATTTTTTCCAACTTTTTTTTCAGATATTTTTCAGACATTTTTCTGACTTTTTT